>NW_005327389.1:0-2782 GCF_000412655.1 Myotis brandtii | reverse complement strand
ATGCTAATGGCAATGGTATGTTAACCAAATTCTCAGATAACTTAAGACACTTTCCCAAGGGTGCTTGGCTAGCCAGGGGTGGAGCTGGTGCTCATAACCTTGGCTGCTGACCACAGATTATGTGCTCGCTCCACTGAACCACAGGGAGAAGTCAATCACTATGGGCTGTCTATGGCCCCTCTGCTGCAGTTACTGGTGCTCCCCGAGGACACCGAGTTGTTGAACCCCTGGCTGATCCAGGCACAAGGATAGAACATATTTTTGCTACTTGATCAGAGGGCCAGGAAGCTGAGCTAACAATTCAGCATTTACTCCCTGCTGTTGGTACTGTAATACCAAACATATTTCAAAACAGATAGAAAGGTCTGGAAGGGTTTAGATACATCTGTGTACAGAAAAGATTTATAATGGGTTATTAAATGGGAGTTTTGAGGCTGACTTCACGGGAAGTGCCAACCACTACTTTCTCCCAAATTTCCCCTGGTGCCACTGTCAAAGGCGAAGTACTCATCCAGATGGATTGTTGTTCTGACCCAAAACGACATTTCCAACTTTTCTTATATATAATCCAATTTCTGAACTTCCTTTTCAGTGATATTAAGTGGAATAGCATAAAAAAGACTTTTGGCATTAAAGATAATAAATGTGTTCAGCATTGCTCAGGTGTCTTTGCTCTTTGCCAGTGCATTAGCTATATTGATTTTAGAATTTTAAGTGACCCTTTTACCAGACTTGATTAATATCTCTTCCTTTCATCTCAGGTACCTTGCTCCTTTCCTCTCTCACGTGTGATGTTCTTCCACTTCACACAGGCACTAGCTAGAGACAGCTGACCTTCACATGACCAAGGGTCAGAAAGATGTGAGGAGGGTTTCTCAGGCTTGGTGATTAGCCTCTACAGAGGCTATGCAAGGGTCAAACCTTCAGTACCTGGCCCAGGCCCTGAGAACACTTACAGTGGACCTCCTGGCTTGGTAAGCACCAGACTTTTACTATATGGCTTCCAGAGGAAAAGCGTTTAGGCAGACAGAGGGCTTGAAGGTGAAATGAGATATCTGGCAAGAACTGGCCAGCTCAATCCAAATATCACTGTTACTGCATGATGCTCAGGTTAATTTCCTGAGATTCCCTCTCATTAATTAACAGTGCCCACTGCTATCCTCAGAGGACACTTTGTTTAAAATTGTGTTCACACATTATTTTATTCTCCCTCTGCAACTGAACTGCAAGATCCCTGAGGATGCTGCTGCCCCTGAGGAGGTATGGCTTTGTGCCCCCCTCCCCAGGGTCCCCAGAGTGGCTGGGACATGGTAAATGATGACTCCTAAGCTGGGGTTTTCATTCCCTTTTAGAAAATAGGTGGGTGGGAGGTTGATGAGCCATCACCTGGAGCTGCCACTCCCCAACCAGGATTTTTTTCACTTGTTGACTGCTTATTTCTTTTCATAATATTTAAAGAGTAAGTTTGTTGTAAATGATCAAAATAATATAACTGTATTATAGCATATTTGGAAAATTTAGGGATAAAAATTATTCTTATCATTACTAGTTGAATGCACCTACTCTTCGGCATTTTAGATTTATTTTAATGTATTTCTGAAAGTGTACTTGAATATTATATTTTAAAGATTGTAACACTCCGTTATAAACATTTTTCTTTTGCTTAATCATCCTCATAAATGTTATTGGGATACCAAAATGTATTTCACTATTTTCTTATTATCTTTTAGATATATCATTGTTTATTCATAATTGGTATATTTATTGGATATACCATCACTTGTTTCCTCTTTGTTACCTATCAGAAATACCATTGTTTATTTAACTATTTTCTTGTAGTCTCAACCAGTGATTAAATAATTATTAGGTGACTGTTGGCTTAAGAAATCTACCTATTTGGATTCAGTTCAACAAATATCATTATTCTTATCATTTAATATAGTATTTGGCTCATAGTTGGTACCAATAAATGTTGGCTTTCTTCCTTCTTATCTTTCTCCACTCTTTATACTATCTGTATGATTGCATCTTGTATTGTAAGCCTGGGGGCATAGCATACGCTTAATCCAGAGATTTCTAACTGGTTATCATGCAAGTTTGCCTTGACTATTTGCAATTACTAATTTGTGGGGAGTTACTAGTATTGTGACCCCAGAGGTTTAGCTTTCTTTATATTGTCTGTCCAGGTATATTGATTCATTCTTGCTAGACATAAAATATTATAGCTATAAAGGATTTTGGAAATCACCTTAACCAAAGGTTTCCCAATTAGTGCACATCAGAATTTTGCCAGATGCTTTCAGAATACTGATTCCTTACAAGTCTTCATTTGGTGGATGAGGACTGAGAACCTGCTTTTTACTAAACATCCGGGTATTTGATTCAGGTAGCAGAAAGACCATAATTTGAAGTTACAATTTGGTTAGTAGACCTTGCTAACTTTTTAGAGTTAATGTTAGATTTCCATCATGTTCAGTTGCTTAAAAAACTAATTGAATCTTGAGATGACTTATAACAGGAGGCAAATATTATAATCACAATTATGTTCTGCAACAGGAAATAAGCTGTAAATGAATTTTAACATTTTACTTGACACATTACTATGTTTAAATGTATTTAAGATGTCATTGAAAGGTGCAGGGAAGGAAAATGAATTTGATTTGGCAGGTAGGTGTTCATGGTACTATTATCCACAATTGTCTATGCTGATTGACAGCACACATATTGCCTCTTAACAGGCATTGTATTCAGTTGCATCAGATTTAAGTGTATGGCATTTTTT
>NW_005327388.1:0-2780 GCF_000412655.1 Myotis brandtii | reverse complement strand
AATCATTATGTTGTACACCTGAAACTAATATGATGTTGTATGCCAATTATACCTCAATAAAAATAAAACCCCTCTTCCCTATTCCCTTCCCTCTTCTTTCAAAATCGAGTTACAATAAAAGTTTATGAACCTAAAATGATTTCTTCAGTCTTCTGTTTCAAATGTCATAATAAATGCTCCCTAGGTGATTCTGATATTCAGCAAAGTGTGAGAACCAATGCTCCACTAGCATACCTGGTGAAAGATTCTTATTCTACACTTTAGGAAATGCTTTCTTAGGGAAGAGGTAGTGGAATGTACAGTCAAGGATTCAGCTAATGAGCAAAAACAACAAAGCATAAGGGGAAAATGTATACAACAGAGTATACGAGAGGAGAAAGCTATTTAAATAACAAAGAACTAGACTCTTTCTCTATGTGTGTATGTGCATGTGTGAGTAGGAGAGAGATATTGAGAGACAGAAAGCACATATATATGTGCATGACCTCTTTAAAAGTTTCCTTTTGCCATTTGATTCCTTTAGAAACCAAGCTTTGTGTTGTTAAGCATGCTTCCTTACTGAGTCATGAATTGCTAAATATGTATTTATTCTTTTTTATAACTTCAAATGCCAGTTACAGTAATTACCTGGCAAATAAAGACAGAATAACGACCAGCTCCTTAAGAGAAAACTGCATTCTACCCACGATAGTCATTTGTCATACAATTCATTCATTAGTTTCGTTTCATGTTTCTTGCAGGCAAGTCTTAATAAACCACTTTATTTTGGGCAAACCCCCAAGGGGGAAACATATTAAGCCAAATTATGTGGAACTGTCCTAGCAGATTCAAAATAAAATCTGACTAAAGTATATATGGGGCACACCTGGATTCATTGACTGCCAAATAAATCTGTAAAGTCCCAGGCAAGAAGGAACAAGTCCCAACCCCAGCCCACGCTCCTTCCCGTGGAGGGAAATAATTTTTCTGTGGAGGGAAATATTTTTTCCCTATTCCAGTAATTGAATAAGAAACAAGTCGTTCATTTGTTCATTCATTCTGCTTGAAAAAAAACAGTGAAAGCCAATAATGGGGGGAGGGTGGTTGTGGTTGGGGGGACACCTAACCACATCACAGGTAAGTGGCATGCCAAGCAAAGAACTGAGGAAAGAGCATCCATCCCAAAATTTTAGAGCTGAAAGGGATATTAACAGACAGTCATCTCTATGATTTATAGAAATGAAGAAGGAGCAAGAAATTTATGGACTTGCCAAAGCACACACAGCTGCCAAGTGTGGACCCGATTCTGAATACTGGACAGCAAGAGAAGGAACAAATCTCACTATAAACCCGACCTGACCAAGGCAGGTGACATCTCTCCACTCAACACCAAAGTTAATTAATTCTTTGTAGACTTGGCTTATGCTCTCATCTCTTTTCACACTCAAGAGCATCTGCAAATCTAAAGGTTTATCAAGGATTTGTTATTAACACAGAAATGCTGGTAAAAAGCCAGGTCAGAAGGCTGTTTGCCCTTTGCACAGTTCCATCCAACCCCTAAGTGGCTTGATTTTGTTTAAAACAAGATCCACCTGGCCAACACAGATAGAAACCACTTGCCCCTTTCTCCCACGACAAGAAGGACAAAAAGCCATCCGTTTGGCATTTTCAAAACACTAACTTTTTATTAGTGTTGACTAGAAAACGGTGTTCCTTTGGGAAAGGACCAAGTCACCATTTCAGCCATTTCAAGACACTGCCATATCAAGAACTCAAAACACCACGTAACCGGGAGGAAGCACCGACGGACTCGGGGCTCAGCCTTCATACAAGAAAAGGTTCCTGAGAAGTCACTAACCTTCTGAGCAGCTTGTCATAGTCAAGTCACTGAGCCTGCACCGACCCTACCAAGCAACCCAACAGCCAAGCCTCTAGTAAAACATTCACTACAAAAGTGAACTGTGATGCTTAATGTGTGCCTTTGTTAGTGAGGGACTTACCAATTCATACCTCGCTGGGACCTGTCACACAAACTGGCAAAATGATTATAACAGACATAACTTGCAAAATGACTCAGGAAACCCCTCATTCAGCCTTTATGGAAACAGCTCTGTCTTCAGCACCAGGGTCAGTACGTCACAAGGAAACAGTAGAAGGGTTAATTCTGTTTTCAGGAGAACATAATGTGGGAAAGCAAGTGCAAATTTTTCAAGTGCTAATCTTATAAAATTTTATTCTAATTTTTTTTTAAGTCAGGTGAAATGGTATTAAAACGTGTTCACGAGAAAT
Organism: Myotis brandtii; assembly: GCF_000412655.1. Taxonomy (NCBI): domain Eukaryota; kingdom Metazoa; phylum Chordata; class Mammalia; order Chiroptera; family Vespertilionidae; genus Myotis; species Myotis brandtii. The sequence continues at coordinate 512 of NW_005327388.1, read as the reverse complement.
AGAATAGATATAGTGTCTCGTTACATGATCTTAACAGCATGCCAGTGAAAGACTGACTTCTCTAGGAAGGTTACTGTAAATGGGAAATGCATTGTAAGATGAAAGAAACAAGACATCACTACAACAGCCAAGAGCTTCATCTGTCTCTTTCCATGTGAAAATGTTGTATCTGTGCCTAAGTAACTTGTTCCTAGGAGCTCACCAGCAACAGAGAAACTACAAAGACATCTTTGCCCAACAAGCCTCAACACAGAATACCAACCCTCCAGGCCTGCTTCAAAGAGGATAATCTTGAATTTGTCACAGCTAGTTAGCGCTTATCAAAGGCTCACCTGAGGGAAGCGATATTTATGAAAGATTTTCTAAGAGGCTTACTTTCCATCTCCACCTATTGTAGGTGCTAGCCTTGAATCAACTTCCGGACGTCCTGGATCCTTCTCTTCTCCTCTCACAAAGAATCACCTTTGCTAATTTACACATTAATCTTACGGTCTCCATTTTTATCAAGGAGC
>NW_005327387.1:0-2774 GCF_000412655.1 Myotis brandtii | reverse complement strand
ACCATCATTCCAGCCAATTTTCCTTTAAGACTACAGGGCAGGCTAGTTTGAGGCAAAAATTTTGATGCAGGTTGGGTTGGTGAAAGACACTCACATTCAGACAACAAGGTCACATTCTCAAACATTTACTTATACCTGGACAGGAACACCAAAAAGGGTGCAAGATGGTGGTGTCAGTGGCAGAAAGAGTATGAGCTGAGGGTCAGGGGCCTGACCTCAGCTCTAACACTGGGGCTGTGTGACCATAGCCTGTCTCTAGCCCTCTCTGGGCATTGATTTCCTCTGCCATAAAGTAAGGCAATTGGACTAGTTTATTTGAACCCAAACTTCCATCACGTGAGCCCATCATCACTATGTTTTCCATATCAACATTCACCTCGTTATGATTTGTGTTGTATCCACAAATCATCTGCACTGTCTGCATAATATATTTGGTTAAAACTGCCTTGCTTCCTCACTTTCCTTCTTCTTGAAATTGATTTTCAAAGGAAACTTGATAGAATTACCATGAGTGGAAACCACAATCACTTGCCAGAACAGAAGGCAGCCGTACAAGTAAGTGCAATGAAACAGAACAATGCTGTTCATTATCTCTGGGAAACTCGCTGAGCACTGGCTCCCCGAGGTCTGCTCTCTGTTTTTCAGGCAAGGAGATTAGTAAGCAGTAAAGAGCTGTGAAGGACCAGCACCCATTTGAGAATTGAGGGAGGGGGTAGAAGAGGGTATAGGGGGAATAAATGGTGATGAAAAATAAATAAATAAAACATTTTTTTAAAAAATTGAAAGAAGTTAAAAGGAAGTAACTTTGCACTACAGGATTCCATATCTCAATATTCTTATGGTTTAGAAAATAACTGATAATTTCTAAGGTCTTCTCCCACACCAATATTCCATTTGGATGCTATTGTAGAGAAAGGATGATCACAATTAGTGGGGGAAAATGAGTTGCAGACTATCCTGAGAGAAATGACTTTCAATGTCCAAACGGAAACATTGTCAGAATACTTTCCAATTAGAAGGACCTTGAACATGCATTGATGAAATAAAAATGATTTGTGATTTGCCCAGTCATCATTTATTTCAAATAAACACTTCTAAATAATTTGGCAGTGCTAAAAATCGCCTGTCCTCCTAAGTAATGTAAAAACACCACTCCCCAAAATTCTAATCTACACTATCAATTGGCTGAATAAAGCATTTTGTCAGGAAATATGCAAAGATAAACTTAACCAGAGCTTATGTCATCAAATTAGCACAACTTCCAAATTCGTGAAGTCCAGATGAATCGTGACATCAGAGAGATTATACAAAAACAAAACGCCAATGGATGTTTTGGCTGTAGAGTCATTATGATGAATGTGTTGGATTCACACTGCAACGCCTTCATTGTAAGACTCTCCAAGGCACTTATTACCTTGGAACCATGTAAATGTGATAATACCTGTCTTATTTAGACAGATACAAAATGAGGGAGGGCAAAGACCCTCAAATATATCTTCATGATCTTAGAATAATTGATATGTCTAGCCTCTGGACTATGGCAGAATATTTACTAACATTAGTTTTTCCTAAGTTTTTGCCTTTCTGATTTTCCTCATTCTTTATGTGATCTTGGGAAAGTTCCTTTCTCTTTCTGGAATTAATTTTCCATATTTAAAAAGGAAGGGGTGGCAATATTGGACTAGAGCAGGAGTCAAAAAGCTTTTTCTGAAATGACCAGAAAATAAATATTTTCAGCTTCATATGCCATACGGTCTTCTGTTACAACTAGTTACTCAGTCTGTGTAGCAAGAAAGCAACCACAGGCAATATGTAAACAAATGAGCATGGTTGTGTCCCAATAAAACTGTATTTTCAAAAACAGGTGGTGGGACAAATTTGGCCCACTGGCCTGTGGTTTGCCTTTCCTAGCCTAGAGGATCTCTAACTTCCCTTCCTAATATTGTCTCTATCTTGAAGGGAAGAGGTTGCCCAAGATCTATCATCTGACAGAGCCAAGAATGAAACCTGGGTCTCTGAAGTTTAATTTCTGGGGTCATTCCTCCTTAGCAGCCTGTCTGATCAATCAAGGACCCTGCAGCTAAAAGACAAAGCAGTGAATGCTTTTACAGAGAGTGGGAAGAATTTCTGCTACCACTGCAGGCCCAATGACTTTAAAATAACTTTAGTGGTCTGTCATTAGGTTCCATGATTAAGGTGGCATTAAGTTTTCCCCACTGCCAAGGCATGTATCAGATAGGAAAAGAAAAATTTAAGAAGGCTCGCAGGGAGCAGGGGAGCTGATCTGGATATTCATCAAAGTCCCACAGTGAAAAGGAAACTACTTCCTCTTCACCTCACATGTGCGGAGTATCATATGGTTTATAGCAAAGCTTTCATGTCTGTTATGTGATTTCATCTTCACAACATCTCTGCAAGGTGGGGTTCATGGCTCTATATTTATGGCCGAGGAAATTGAATCTCTGAGTAACTACAGTCATTTAGTGAGTGAGAGCGGCGGCAGGAAACAATGGTCTACACCGTAGCTGCCATTCATTCATTCATTCATTCAGACAAATCTTTGCCAGGCAATTGACAAGACAGGGGACAGGCAGTTTATAAAGCAATGTTGCCCCTGCCCTCATGGAGATTACAGCCCAGTAGAGGTGAGAGACAATGATCAGAAAAAGAGACAAGTAAGTCGCTGTGAACAGCATAGGCACTAAGAAGAAAACACACATGGTGTGGTGATAGAGGACGGGGGAGGAACTTCCTCGGGTACAGGGATCAGGAGA
>NW_005327386.1:0-2774 GCF_000412655.1 Myotis brandtii | reverse complement strand
TTTTTTTTTTTCTGGAAGAAATAGAAATAAAATTATGTGCTCAATGTGTTATGTGAACTAGACATCTTCACCATAACCATCTCATCAATTCATCTCTTTCTTCTGAATCCATTGTGTTTTATCCTTCCCATTTTCTTTACCATCAGCCTCTCTGTTTCCAGCTAAAGTCTCTCCTTTCCATCTTCCATACTGCTTGGAAAAGTGATCTTTCTAAAACCAAATTATGAAAATGCCTCTACCTTGTTTAAACCCTTGAGTGCACTAGCAGTAGAAACTTTATAATTGGCATGCTAGGTCTTCCATGACTCTAGTTTTTCATTATTTCCTTGAACCCTACCCCATTCACACTGATCTCCTTGATATTCTCCAAATGAACTCATTCAGTTCTCTACCTAGAAAATACTTTTGTTTTATTTCCATCACTTGTATATTTCTGTGTTGTTGTGTGTTTTTTAACTAAAATTAGAATCTTTTTTTCCCCTTCTAAAATTAGATTCTGGAGTCACCTTCTCAGAGAGCCCATCTTCAACCATCAGTGCTTCTGTGTGTCCTCAGTGTGTTCTACATGCCTCACTCATACCAGTTCGGTGAATAATCAGAGTACAATACTGTGTAATTCATTCCCCTCTGGAATCTGAGTCTATATTCGTTGTCTCTATCATAGTTCCTATCACAGAAATTAAGCAGGACTGTGATGAGTTGCTGCAGATTAAGGAGGGGGGTGGGGTGGGGTGGGAAATACAACTGTAAGTTTATCAACATGACACTGACTCCAAATTCATCAAAGATATATACCCTTGGGTTCTAGACAAATTCAATCACCCTGCTTAGTCAGTTTTAGACACTCCTCCTTTTATTGTTTATTGTTGCTCAGACATTTGAATTGCTTACAAAATGAGTGATAACAATGGAGGGGTGATGTGGGGGCGTAGCTTAGAATGAAGGGAGTTAAGAACATCATGGAAAATAAGAAGTTGCCAAAAATGACTTATCTCCTGAGCCCAAGACTCTTTGATCTGGCAAACAGAACTTGGTCACAGCTCTTGCTGCATCAAAGCCCCCGAGTTACCTTGTGTTACTGGAGGACAAATGTCCCTTCGCGGGAAATTGCCCTGGTTAACTCTGTTTCCATTTTGTTGATTTTTTAAAGGCTGTCAGTGTTTATGGGTGAGGAGAATGGACAAGTCCATTTGTCTTTGTGAGCCTTTTGTTTATGCCTCCCCAGCCACTCTTCAACAGCAAATAATACAATTTTCAGCATTGTTGCTGGGTTTTAGATAAGAACAAGTCAACATCAACTTTGCTGCTTGTTTTACTTGACTTTCCTCCCTTTTCTCGCGGTTGGATTAAAACAACCTTCTTTTTTCTGTGTTGGGGTGTTTTAAATAAAGAGGGTGGAGGTCCAGGCCCTGGTGCTTTTGTCTGTCCCCCTATGTATCACTTATTAAACTCCTGTTGCCCTGACCATTGTTGCTTCCCACTGAAGTCTGGTTTATTTACTTGAAAATCTGATTTGTTTCATTTTATTACTGTGTTTGCGAAGTAACTGATATCAGATTGGGAGGGAAAGAACTGCCATTTACCAGCAGGCTGTGATGGCTTCGCCTCGGTCTGCAGGCCTGATTTTGAGGCCTCGTCTGCCCTGGGGCTCCCACAGAAATAAGATTACTGGCAATAACTGCTTCAACTGCTTTGAATAACAGACACAACTCAGAGAGCATAAAATTAGCATAAACACAGCACTAGTGTGTTCCCTCAGCCAGGGTGAGACAGGCAGGCTATGGAAAATTGACTGAAATGGGGTCAGACAACGTAGAAATCTGAAACATAGGAAATACCGCCTAAGAGATATGAGGTATTACCACCTCGCTCGTTTTCTTTTATCTCTCTCTATAGATAGTCATGCAGTTTTAATGATAAAATGTTAGAACTGATGAAAATTAAAGATGCAAAATCACTACCACCCTAAAATGCCTGCGTTATCTTTCCAGACAAATTATTATTAATCATTTCTCAGCTTTTTAATCCTGAGGGTAGAAAAATAAACACATTTGCACAGTCATTTTAAATTGATTTTTCTTTTGGAGAGATATTAGTCTGAGGATAGAGTTTGCTTCAGGAAGGAGGTGAACAGATGAAGCAGTACAGGGTTGTCGCTTGAAACAATTTCTCCCATATCTATTTATCAAATATTAAAATGGAATACGCAGCCGACAAACACAATAAAGTCTAACATTACAGGGAAAAGAGTGACGCCGTGCAGATGGAAACTACGATTTTGTTGTTTTAATAATATGTTGTCACATATGGAATGCACTTTTCAATACAGCTGCATATAGATGGGTCCCATTGCTTATTTATTTATTTTTCATGCAATGTTGGCAAAGGTCCTGGTTACCATTCCAAAAAAATGAAAATGCTCCTGGAACAGCATTTTCTGATCTCATTCTGGCTAGAGGTAGTTTCAAAGGTTGATAATCTTGCACTTCAAATTTGAATTAGGGGGAAAGGGCATAAATATTTAGTACTATTTCCTCCCACAAGACTAGCTTTAGGTCACTCTATTATAGTCTGTATACAGTCTCTTTAACAGTATTTTCCACATTTAGGAATTACCAGTTAATGCCAATCTTCCCCATTAATCTCATGAAGTGTTTATCTTATTTACTACCTTACTCCTAGTACCTAGTACTGTGCCTGGTATTTATTAAGCACTCAATAAATATTTATTGAATATTGTGTGAATAAAATATGACCAAGTGACTGGAGATTAT
>NW_005327385.1:0-2773 GCF_000412655.1 Myotis brandtii | reverse complement strand
GCTACTGGCACACGGATTTGTGTGCAGGGCTACTAGTTTATTATAAGAGAGTTTTTCTAGGACAAGTGCAGAAATTCAGGTAGATTGCAAAATGGGCTGGAACCAGGAGCTAGAGAGCTGTTGGAAACCCGGGCAATATTCTCTGATTATCCTCTCTACTTTTCAGACTAGATGTGGGAAAAGGAAAATATTGGTAAAGTGATGCAGGTCATTTCACTGGTCCCAACGTTTGGCTCACCTTGGAAAATCCCAGCACTGCCCTCAACTCCTTTTGTGTCCTTGACCAACTCATTCTATTTCTTTGGGCATTAATTTCCTCACTTATAAAATGAGACGTTTTTACTGGAGAATTCCTCAGGTCCCTCCCAGCTCTAAAAGTCTATGTTCCTAAGTGAACCTTCTAGAGCAGAGGTGCGTTAATAATGGATTTGAAGGTGTGGGTTTGGGGAATAGAATAGAGGAGGGTTCTAAGGAAAGGGACAGAATAATGGTTTGAGAAGAGCCTCAGTGTTGAATTACTGTTTAAAGCTGGTATCAGGTAAAGACCTTTGAGGATATATAAATGGGGGACAGAAGAGACTTCTCACCCTGACACACCAGACCAGACCAGATTATTTTGAATGACATCTCTGAGCCTCTCTCTTTCTCTCTCTCTGTCTCCATAGGGGCCGGGGGTAGGTAGCCCCTTGCACAGAGGTTTAATCTGGTTTATCTCTTTTTTCAGCCCATGCTTTTTTTTTTCTTTTTGCCCCCCAGACTTTTTTTTACTTAGGTCACAGTAAAAGAGCCGAAGGGCAGCCCCAAACATCTGAATGGCTTAATGAGCAAGTCGCAAACAACTGACTGGATCTATTTCCTTATCCATAAGACGAGAGGTTTGGTCTATGTGCTTTCTGAAGGCCCGCCCAGCTCTTAGCATTTTGTGGTTCTGGGTACTGAATCAAAAGCAGATATCCTCTTCCTGAATGCTCCATCCTCAGACCAGAACTTTGTCTTCATTCCTCTTCTCTGTTTACACTTGACTTCCAAGTTCCTTTCTCCCAGGCCCCCTTTCTTCCTCGATTCCCTCAGATCTTAATAGCTTTTTAAACTCCTTTTGAACCCTCTTTATTTTCTTATATTTTTCTGCAGAGCTCCCATTTTATACCTTGGGTCTCCAGTTCTCCATCTCTATGTCTACATACTCCTATTTGTATCCTGGCTCCTAACTGAAGCTATCCCCTAGGGTTCCTCCTAAGGCCCCCTGGGATCCCCTATCATTCGTCCCTCTCACAGAAGCACACCTTTCTCTAAAGCCAAAGGATCAGGTATTCAGTGGCTCAGGTGACAAACCTGCTGTCAAGTTACAGATATTGTTTCCTGAAAGACCACACTAGTGTCAGTGGAGACCCAGGCTGCCTGCAGTGCCCTGCCCTTACCTGGCTATCCCACACAAGGTGAGAATAACCAGAATTCACCTCTAGTACCAGTGCTCACCTGGAAACATGGCTCTGAGCCCCTGGCCCCTGCTGCTCCTGCTGCTGCTGCTGTCCTGTACAGGTGAGAGAAACAGTGAGCAGTGCTGGGGGTGAAGGGGATGGTTGCTGGAAAAAAGACTTACGAATGCGGATATTAACTGGTTAGGTAAAAGATAAAGAAAGGGGCAAGGAAAGGGGGCAGGGACTGGAGCTAAGGGGAAAAATGAGCTAAGAAAGGAGTCCAAGTCTTCTTTCCCCAGTTCCCCATCTCCCTCACCTCATCTTTAGATCCAGGCTGGCATTGGGGTCCAGGGCAGAACTGAGTCTGGGTTCTAGGCTCTTACCCTTTAGTGACCTCCAATTTCTCTCCTTACAGTGACTCTGGCCCCTACTGGGCCTAAGTCCCAGGACCATGGTCTCTCCCTCCTGAAGTCCTTGTTCTCCACGTTGGACCAGGCTCCCCAGAGGAACCTCAGCCGCTCGCGGTTCTCTGCATTCCTGGCCAACATTTCTTCTTCTTTTGAGGCTGGGAGAATGGGGGAGGGGCCGGTGGGAGAGCCCCCACCTCCCCAGCCCCCTGCCCTCCGGCTCCATGATTTCCTAGTGACACTGAGAGGCAGCCCAGACTGGGAGCCAATGCTAGGGCTGCTAGGGGATGTGCTGGCACTGCTGGGACAGGAGCAGACCCCCCGGGACTTCCTGGGGCACCAGGCAGGCGTCCTGGGAGGACTTGCAGAGGTGCTTTTGGGAGCTGTCGTTCCTGGGGGGCCTCCTACCCCTACCCGGCCCCCATGCACCCGCGATGGGCCCTCTGACTGTGTCCTGGTGGCTGACTGGTTGCCTTCTCTCCTGCTGCTGTTGGAGGGCACACGCTGGCAGGCCCTGGTGCAGGTGCAGCCCAGTATGGACCCCACCAATGCCACAGGCCTTGATGGGAGAGAGCCAGGCCCCCACTTTTTACAGGGTCTGTTGAGTTTGCTCACCCCAGTGGGGGAGCTGGGCTCTGAAGAGGCTCTTTGGGGGGGTCTGCTGCGCACAGTGGGGGCCCCCCTCTATGCTGCCTTCCAGGAGGGGCTGCTCCGTGTCACTGACTCCCTGCAGGATGAGGTCTTCTCCATTCTGGGGCAGCCAGAGCCTGATGCCAATGGGCAGTGCCAGGGAGGTGAGTGCTGCTGGAGCCGGGGCTGGGCTATGGCAGGGCAAGAAGGGATGAGATTGGGGCAGTCCTCTTGCTTACTCTTTCCCTCCTAGGCAACCTACAGCAGCTGCTCTTATGGTAAGTAACAGGGGAGGAGTTGTGGGGACTGGGCCTGGAA
>NW_005327384.1:0-2770 GCF_000412655.1 Myotis brandtii | reverse complement strand
GCTGAGTTATTCTCAAAATTTAAACACTCTCATTGCTTGTAGCATCCAGTTTATCAATATCAGGTACACCAGGACAACACTTGTTGAATTATTTTTGAAGATCAGAAGAGTAATAGGAGCATACAAGCAATTATTCTCAGAAGTGTCAGGATGCAGGATTTGCCTGACATGAAGTACATCAGTACAGAAATAGGAGGAGGCCTCTACATTGAGTTCAGTACACTGCTGACTGGTTCAGCTGTCCCAGGGCTCAGTCTAGCTGTGATGTCAAGTACAGGCGTTGACCTTATCTTAGTTTTTTTCTTTACAATCCTGTGTCAGTTCCAAATGATTCCATCTAACCAGTATTTCGTGCAACTGTTCCACCTTAATGATGGCCAGGTCTACAACTTTCCATATCAGCAGGATCAGCTGCTCCTCATGCAAGCCCAGCTTGGCTACAGTGTACTGATTCCAAAAAGGATCACCATGTAATCTGGAGGCACTGTCCCTCATGATGGTAGGGGGGATAGAAGAGGAGTCAGGAGGTGGTAGGATGGGGTAGAAGTGAGAACTAGAAAATTGTGCTAAAACCTACTCTAAAAGAAACGGAAAGTGCTCACCTCACCCTAGCCTTTTGACTCACCTGGTGCAGAAAACAACCAACCACCCAACTCCACACTGGTTCTGCACACCCTGGGCAGGAAGTGTGCAGCTGCCAGCCTCAGAGGACCTGTGCTAGACAAAGCATGTGGCACAGCTGCTGGAGTAGCCATCCTCCTTCTAGCAGCTTGAGCCTCTGGCCTCCCTGGGCTTCCTCAGGGCCACCTGGCCCAGCTGCTACATCTTTCTAGGCAGCCCCTTCAACCACTTCACAATGCTAGACAAAGGCAGCTCAAACCCCAACTTGAGCTTCTGGAAGCTGGTGGGGCATTTGGACCCCGTGGACGCAGTGCTGGTGCCTCATATGGACATGGACAGTGTTCCCAGCCTCCAGTCTGCTGCAGTGCACACAAGCTGTTGAGTAGGATGAGGTGCCCCACCAGTACAGGCTCCAGGGAAAAGAGGCTTCACAAGCTCATCTCACCCCACCTGAGTGTGGTTTTCCCCAAAGGCCACGGGAGCAGCTGCCTCATGACTGGTACGAAGTAAGGATCAGGTGGAGCTGACCTGAGCCCTCTGCAGGGCTGAGCATCACATCCCTGCCCCTAAGCAAACCCACCATGCTCTTCCAGAAAATGGGCCTCGGCCTGATGCATCTGTGCTGCTGTACTTGTCTGCACCAACTGCATGATGGCCCTCCTGTCTGTCCTGCTGGTATGGCACCCACAGGCCCCTCTAAGAAGATGGTATGCATGTTATTCCCACCACCTGCCGCCCCATTGATGGCCCGGTCCGCCTGCAGCACTTGAGATTACTGCGAGGACCTGCAGTAATCCTCCAGGACCTAGTCCTAGAGACCTCAGTGAGCTGGGAGCGAGGAAAGCATCGGTTCCCAGGGCAGTTCATGGAGAAAGGCGCCCTCCAGACCTGCCTAGGAGCACCCTCGGGTGGCGTGCAAGGAGCTGCCAAGGTTAGAGACCCCTTGTAGGGCTGAGAAAGAAGACAAGTCCCCAGCAGGTAACTCCTGATGGCCCTCAGACCCAGCCCTGGGAGGTGAGCCAGGTGGGCTCCGCTGTGGATGGTGCCAAGAAGGTAGGTGCCTCGGTGGCCACAAGCAGGGCAAAGTGCTCAACACACCCATCTAGGGTGTTTCACTGGCAAATGGTCCCGTAGACCCTCCCCCCCAGCTTCTAGAGTGGAGGGGCCAACTCCCCACCACATGCCGCCTGGAGAGCAGCCTGAAGCTGGGGTCGAGGCTGCCCAAGAAGACACAGAAGCTTGGAGAAGAAAGCTCTGGAGACGCTGCCGGCCACCAGCAGCTCCTGGCAGCGTCCAGCCCACCGGAGCCCAGTCAAGGGCAGCGGGCAGCTGTTGCTGAATCTGCTGTGGGTTGAGAGGTCAGGTTAGGCTGGACATCTCGACCACGGTGACCACAGTGACCACACTCTCGCTGCCAGCCGAGATGGGCTCCTGCACTCCACCAAGGTGGGCAGGCCCTGTCCATCGAGCAGGTGTCACTGCGTCCACTGCAGCACCAGGCTGAGCCTCCCCGCAAGGACGCGAACCTGTGCCTGGTGTTACCCAGAGAGCAGGAGCACCGCAAGGCTGTGCCCATGGCGCCGGCACCCAGTCCCCCCCAGCTGCTCCAGACAGCGGTTCTGGGTCCCAGGAAACAGCGGGCGCCCTGGGACCCAAGGAGTCACTGTCCACGTCCATCCGTTGGCGGACCGGAACCCCTGCCCACCTTGTCTGACTGGGACCCCCTGCCCGCCGCCTCCAGCACCACAGACTCGGACCAGGACACCAAAGACTTCTGGCGCCTTTTCTGCGACACACTGTCGGCTTCCCCAACTTCCTCCAGTCTTTGCGCACCCGCCCAGCACAGGCAGGGTGGGCCCCGGGATTCTGCGCCCTGGGAAGGCCCGATGGACAAGTCTGGGTTGTACCCGAAAGTCCCTGGCACTCCCCAACCCCTGGACTGCCACTCTCAAAGCCACTCCAGTGACCGCTGCCAAAACGAAGGGACTGGCTGATGGGGGCCTGTGGCCACTCGGCCCTCTGAGCCAGCCTAGCGCCTCTGTCCAGAAAGTCCTCAGGCCCCTGGAAGCCCATGGTAACTGGCCACTGCCCCCTTCTCTCCAGTACCCCCCGCCCCACCCCCTCACACACCCCGCCTACCTGCGCAGGG
>NW_005327383.1:0-2770 GCF_000412655.1 Myotis brandtii | reverse complement strand
CATCTGTAATGTACACATTAGCTGACCACTGCCTCCTGACACATCCTCTCTCTATTAGAGGGAATCTAACACTTAATGAACATAATTAATTTATTTATTGAATGTCTACTGTGTTGGACAACTGCACTAGGAGTGAAGATTGCAATGGCAAATGAAACTAACCTCATATGTTTACTATGTCTATCAAGTAAGTATCTGATCACAGCATGGTAAGGGCTAAGAAGAAGGTGATTAGTGCCACGTGAGCATTTATGAGGCTCCTGTGGGTCCCCAGGAAGGTTTCTCTGAGGCTGATTCAGTTGAGTGGTCTCTGACAGATGAGAAGGAGTTAAGGAGGAGATTGGCAAAGGTCAGGTGGTGCCAGGGACAGGAAGACTTTAAGGAAATATTCAGGGTATGGCAAGCTTGCAGTATCTGAGTTGAGTCCTCTGTTGGCCACAATAGAACTACAGTATTGATCCTAAAAGGAACAAGACACTCATGGAAGCTGTAAGCATGTGAAGATGGCAGGTAAAGGAAACTAATACGATTTTTATTTTGAAAAGATCACTGTGGTTGTGAAGAACAGATGGGAGGAGGGTAGGAGTGAGTGCAGGGAGATAAATTGGGAAGCTTTTGGCTGCATGCAATCATGTCATAAATCCTCACAAAACTGTTGTGAGATGTGCTTATTACTCCACTTTTACAAATGAGGAGTCTGCACTACAGAGGCATTAATTCGCCTCCTCCAGGTGCTGGAACTGGTAATTGGCAGCTGGAAGAATGGGTTGCTGGAGATGAGAGAACTGGGTTCAAATCCTGCCTTAAGGCTCAGCCTATCTGGTCCCAAGTCTGGTCTGCATGCCTCAGGATAAGCGGATGTGGAAAGTGGGCTCCTCACCAGAGAGGGATATGGGTAGAGTCCCTCAACCTTTTCTGTGACACCCACACATACGTATGCACACATGACTTCACAAGAATAAATAGGTGTATTTTTTTAAAGAAAATCATATAAAATGAAAGTAGCTTAAAGGCAATACTGGGCTTGGGGTGGCCAGAGTGAAAGGTGCAGCCTGCCAACCTCCACACAGCTGATGTGAATGCATGAAGCCCATTGCTCCTGCCCCAGTGTCTGTGCTTCTGTCTGAGAGGTTCTGCTTCTACGCCTTTGTGCAGGTTGAACCCTCACCTTGAAAAACCCAACCTACCCCCATTGTACCTGTCACCAATCTGGGAAATGCCACCCCGCCCTTTATCACTATATCAATATTCCAGTTGTTCTGAAAAAGTTTTCAGACCTGCCCTCCCCCCAGCTCCCACCACAACCTAACCCTGCCCTCTTCTGTCCCAGCCCAGACCTGCAGTGGGAACTCATTCCTGTTTCAACCCTCTTCCCCACTGGACTCAGCTCCTTGAATATCTGGGTCTTTACCCTGGCAAATATATGAGAATAAATGCATGGAGGGGAGGAATGGAGAAAGAATGGGGAGAAAAAGAGGAAAGAAGGTGGAGAGATGTAAGGGAGGAAGGAAATGGACTTAAGGTGTAGTTGATGAGATATTGCCTACATGATGTCACACCGTGTTTAAAAACAAGCATGGAGTTATGCTTGAGCCCCTCTTGAGTGTTCTGAAGAGGGAAAGAACGAACCATTATTGTAGTGCTGTGACCAGTTTGCTATGTCTGGGGAGAAGGAAAGAAATATTCATGTGACAGAGATGGATTTGTTTTGCTCTTGGAGGTAAGGAGAGAGAAGATATTCTGGGTGGCAGCCTGACAAATCCCATCCTTTTCTGCAGCAATGACATTGTTTCCGAGGAGCACTCATCCATGGCCAAGAAGGCTCAGGGGAAAAGTGTTCCGGGCTCTGTGCTAGTCAGAATTCTGTCCTTGCTGGAGCATCAGAGACTGGCTAGGCTAGGGCTCCGGAAATCACAGGTTTGAAATGCCCTTAGGGACCATTTCGCTACAAGTACTCATATGCATAGGAGATCACTGAATTCCAGAGAGGTCAAGTGCCTTCCTGATGGTCACACTGCCAGTTAGCACAGAAGAGGGTTTATACTCTGCCCCAATGTGCCTTCTACTGCAACAAGGCAGGAACTTGGCACACACTTTGATCATTCATAAAAAGTCATAGTATTTTTAATTACTTACATATTTTACTCTAAGAAACATAAAACTAGTTAGTCAACATTGGTTGCATGACTGGGCAGGACACTAGATTCTAGAGGCCGCTTGCTATCTGAGCAAGAATGCAAGCTTTGGAGCAAAATGAATTTTGTTTCATGTTCCTGGCTTTCCTACTGTTCTTGGGTGATTTGGGGCAACTTATTTGAGCCTTGATTTCCTTTAAGAGCCCTGCCCCTGCTTCCAAATGTGTGTTTGGGGAGAATGTAGGTGAAAGGGTAGGGGCTAAGATTGATTAAATTATATGACATTACAAAGACAGAGCAAGATGTGGGGTCTCCAGGGCTGGGGTCTAGAGCAGAGGATCTTTACATGAGATAACAGAGGAGGGGCCGGCTGGTGAGAAACATGTAGAGGAGTGAACAGCAATCCTCTGAGGAACCTACCAGCAAAACAGGAGCCTGAACCACTCCTGCACTGGAAGGGGCAGTGCAGTCAGGCATCTGAGGGGGAGGAGGTTCCTGAATACTCATTTAGAGCAGCAGGAGTATCAAAACTTAAGGCGCATCTAGGAGATCAATAGGAAGGTATGTGCAAATAATTGAATAATAAATTTTAGTGGTTATGAATGTGTACCCTTAGAATCCAGTCTACAAAAAAA
>NW_005327382.1:0-2765 GCF_000412655.1 Myotis brandtii | reverse complement strand
CCTCTCCTTCCCTCCCCTCTCCTCCCCTCCCCTCCTCTCTCCCTGCCTCCATCTCTAAAAAAGAATTGCAGAATATGTTAAGTTCACTTGATACACTGAAACTCACTGATTAGCAGAATTAAGCTTCTCCCTTCCCTTTCCAAACCCTTTAAAAAAAAAAAAGCCAGAGCCGGCTCTGTCCTTCAGGGCCACGTGGCAGATCTAAAATCGCACCCTCTTTCTACCTGTGCGGAGCTTAATTAGTTTAGGTGGGAGTCTGTGCCAAGGAACGGCCCGGTCTCCCAGGCGCAATCTGCCGGGCAGAGCTTTCCCCAATGCGATTCCAAACTGAATGCCGCTTGCAGTTGTGATACCAACTGTGCGTTATTGGACAACAGCTCTGCCTCACACCTCAGAAGGAAACGAATAATATGACCCTCATTTTGGTAATATTATTAAACTGAGGTTTGAGGAGTTAAGTCTCTGAGAATGAACTAAAACTGGGTCCAATCTTTCGGTGTTGCTAATGTAAGATGTGAAAAGAATCGGTATGTGTATGGTTAAGAGAATGGACATCTATATTGAACAATGTGCCAAATGTTCTTTTCTTCTTGCCACAGTCCAAGATTGTCCTAAACTTTGATTTGATAGAATTATTTTTCACATTCCTTTGGAATTCTTTCCTGCCTCTGGGTCTTTTGCTCTGAGGTAAGGATTGGGAGTGCAGATCTTTCTTACATAATCTCTAGGTCTTATGTTTCTGTTCTCTACCTGAAGATTCATAATACCACTTTGATTCTACCCCTGTAAAGAAAAACAATCTCTCATTCCTGCTACTTAAATATTAGGTACTTAAGATTAAAGGGGTTATACATAAATATTGCTTACCCAGAAGCCTTCTGAATATTTCATTTCTAACAGAAATGCTCAATGTTTTAAAGCAACATTCTCCATTATAAAACAATTTGAAAAGGAAAAAAAAATCCCACGAGGGTAACAAGGGCTGGGTTTTTTGTTTGTTTTTTGTAGGAAAAGGTGGTTTTCACAGAAAGTACTGCTATCAGTTTATAAGACTGCTAGAAAATAGATTCTATTAAAAATAGCCACAAGCCCAATCATTGTTTTAAAGGTGCTTTAGGAGGGAGTAAATGTTCATTACTTTTAACATGGATTAGCATGTATCTGGAGGAGCTTTTTAAAGAAAAAAATCACAAGTTTTATAAAATTGAAGAAACTGAAGCTGTGTCATTTATAATGTAAAATTAATGCAGTTGAAATTTAATGGTTGACTCATCACTCCCACATTTGTATTTAGTTCTCTTGAGCTCATATGGTTTTCTTTAAAAATTGGTGATATCAGCTAAATGGGACTATTTCCCACTCCTACTCCCTGAGAAAAGTGCTTTTGTGAACATGTCAGCTCTGTTCCATCATTGCATGCCATCACCGAGTGACACAGAAGCAGGCTGGCTGCTCACACGCCCTCACCAGCATTAGCACAGGTTCAGGACCACAGTCCCAATAAGACAACCCTAAAGCTTCCATCTGTCTAGACTGGATCTCTGAAGTCTTCTAATCTAGCCTCTTTATTTTGGACATGGGGAAGCCAAGGCACAGAGGGGTTCAGCAACTTGCAGCTGAGCCTAGAACCCAGGTCTGTGTGATGCCCAAGCGCTTTTCACAGCCTGCATTGCTGCCACTCACCAGGACCTTCCATTGGTGCCATGTTAATTAGGAGGCAGTTTCACACAGTTCTGTAAGAGCCCTCCACGTATGTACAGTAAAGCCAGCGACCTTCTCTCTCCCTAAATCTGCTCAGCTCTGCTCTTTGCAGTCCAGTTAGGTTTCTTCAGCCTAAGCAGTTCCATCACTCCCTCCTGTGACGTGCTTTCTAGTTACCTCTTCTGGACACATTCCACTGATACTTTCCAGTTCTCAGTACCCCTTTTATTCAAAGGGGACCCACCCCAAATGGGACTCCTCCAACTTGTCCCTCTGCTGTAATCCCACTGCTGTCCTTCCTGTCTCCCCGCCCTAAAAACTCGGTCACTTTGCCTCCCCTTCTTCCCTCCCAATCCAGCCTCCAAGCAGTTTCTCCCACACTCTCCCTCTTCCTATTTCCACTACTCAGTATTCTTCCCCTTGACTTGGAAATAGTCCCTTTGCAGGTTTGCTTGTCTGGTGTGTCCAGAAATGCTTGTCTAAACTCCAGTAGCTGTACACAGCCTAACTGCTGTTGGTTTACCCACACCTCCCCCCACCCCCCGCCCGGACAAAGAAGCCACAGTCCTGGGTTGGGGTTCTGCTGCGCCTCTGCCAGCTCTGTCTTTACTACTAGGTATATGATTTACCCTTTCCTGCGTCTAAGATGAAGATGTTGAGCAACACAATCTCTAAAGAGATACCGCTAATTCTAAGGCGCTGTGTGTCTCTCCATTCCAATCTGCTTCCAGAGAAATCTTCCTAAAACACTGATCTGTTCTTTTTTTTTTTCTGCAAAATCCTCCAGTTGCCCCTCCTTTCACATACTTCCTTAGCTTGACACTCAGGCTCCAGACAGATTGGTGCTAAACACTCCTACCTGATCGTCCTGTTGTCTTCAGGAGCCCACACTCAGCTACAGTAAATTCCGCTACTCCCTTTCTGGTACACTTGTGCCAAGCTTCCTACCTCTTTGTTTCTGTGGCACCAAAAGCTTCTCCCTTGTCCTGCAGGTGGAATACATGCCATGTCTTTGCAAGCTGCTTGAAAGCAGGGGATACTCTTTCTTCATCCTTGTCTTCACA
>NW_005327381.1:0-2759 GCF_000412655.1 Myotis brandtii | reverse complement strand
TGTGTGTGTGTGTGTGTGTGTGTGTGTGTGAATTCAATCAAACAAATATTTACTTTCTCATATGTGTCTAGCATTATACTAGGTGCTATTTGCAATACAAAGTAACAATTACATTCAACACTTATTGGGTTGTTATGGTGGTAATTATTTACAGGCATCCTTTCATGTAATCCTCATAGCCTTGTAAGGTAAGTACTGACTATCCCCATTTTGGCTGATGAAGAAACTGCGACTCAGAGAAATCAAGTTACTCACCTATTGTCTCACAGATAACAGGTGGTAGATTCCAGACTTGAACCCAGGCAGTTGAGCTCCAGAGCCTGCTCTTAACCACAGCAGAAAGTTACAAAATTACAAAGTATGGCCCTGCCTTGTAATGTTGGAGTCCAGATGGCCACACAACACCCATGCAGGGGGAAAGATTGGCATGGCTCTGGAAGACTGATCAGGACTTTGATGTATGTGGGGGTGAAAGAGAGGGTGTTCTCATCATGGGAACAACATGACAAATCCAGAGATATGGGAGTGGTATGGGCATTCAGTTTTACTATAGATTGATTCTATTTAGTGTTATAATGTCTGATATAATAATATGAGAAGGAAAGGACTTTACTTACCTGGAGTGTGGAGTTGGGAGGAGTAGCCCTTGGTGACAAGCATGGGGTGGAAGGCTTTGGAAGACAGATCTTGAAGAAACTGGAGAAGGGAATGGGCTTGCAAACTGAGTGAGCTTCTGGGTAAATGGAGGCTGCAGTCTAATCCGGGAAGGAGAGAGA
Source organism: Myotis brandtii (assembly GCF_000412655.1). Lineage (NCBI taxonomy): Eukaryota > Metazoa > Chordata > Mammalia > Chiroptera > Vespertilionidae > Myotis > Myotis brandtii. The sequence continues at coordinate 1,983 of NW_005327381.1, read as the reverse complement.
AATTCAGAACAGCAAAGCAAGGGCCGTCTCCTTGGACAAAAGCTTCAGGAAAGAAAGGCCTATGTGAACCCAGGGAATGCAGTTGGATGCCAGGAAAGAGAGCAGAAGAAGAACATTTTCAGAGGAAGGAAGAGAGGCACCCCATCCCTTAGGAGCTCTGGGGAGGTTTCCTCTCAACTCAGTTGACGACCACGGCTGCAAGTTGAACACAGTGAGCGCCAGCCACTGCCCAGACTGAGGGGAGCAGAGACAACTGAGCAATTGACCTTTGGCCATGGGTATGAACCTTAATGAAGTGCAGAGCCTCTTCCATTATGTGGGTTGAGAAACTGCAGGAAAATGTATGAGGGGGATAAGGGAGCTAAAGCTAGGGAAGGGCCAATGTGTTAGCAAGTCAGATGTGAAACATGTCTCCAGGGGAGTAAGAGGGTGAGAGCCTTGGAGCCAGAGCTCGGACTGACCTTCCTGTTTGCCTGTCCCACTCTCTCCTCACTTCCCTGTAACCCACAGCACTGTTCTACTCAGCAGCCAGCAGCTCCAGGGGGAGCCCAGTGAGATGCTTATGCTCCTCTCTGTTGTAATTCCCTTCTTGTTTGCTGAGTATCATCGGTGGTAATTTCTATGTAAATTTGTTCAAAGCAGCAATTTAGCAGCTTTTCTGTTGACAAATGAGGGACATTGTAATAGTCCAATGACTGCATTCAGTGTCACTTGCAGGAGGTGGCAGCTGTGTCCTGAAGGTTACAGAGATTGTCACTGGGGAGAGCTTGCGAAAGCCTCCTTTCCACTGTGTCCTATTGCATTGTGCCCACTGTCATACAGGATGAAATATGCCTCTATGCCTTAGGAACCTGGTTTCTTGTGAAGACTTATTGTTCTGAATCTTCCCTCTTTTATTACTTGGTTAATGAATACCTTTCAAACCAGACTCCTCCAAAGTTGCCCAGAGGTGTTCAGAAGCAGAGGCATGTATGGTTTTGTTTCTCGTTGTCCATCTTCAGGAGATAGTGACTGTGGCATCCTTTCTGATGTGACCAGGGATGGGCTCAAGGAGAAAGGCACCTTTGCTATCCAGATGCCTGTCACCTCCTCTTTATTTACTATAAGAATTGAAGTCCTTTTGATTTCACATAAATCATCTCCCAGATAGACAGCTTCCTAAGCAGATTCCTCCCCTGCCTAAACCCTTCCTACTGCTACGGGTTGAAAATGGGAAAGGTAGGCAGATGAGGAGGTCATTAATGCAATTAAAGAAAAAAATAATAGTAAAGGAACTTACAGCCTCATTAAATACAATAAGGCAAATGAATCACTTACACAATATAAAACTTTACTATTAACAGAATATATGTACTTATGAAAATATCGCATCAAATTGAGGTGAATTGGGGCCTGATTTATTGGTGTCAGTATCTGAGTTATCTTCAACTAAAGGTATCAGACTGTTAAGCCTGTATCACTCTATGAGTGATACCACTTTTTCTCTGGAGGGTGCTATAAATGTCCCGGTTAGGATAACAGACACCAATTGTATACCTACTTAAGTCCATGCCTTGTCACTGTTCACAATTTCCTGTAAGGAAAATTCTTGGGGGTAAGTGCCAGGACAGACGTGAGTCTCTCACTTCAGTTCTGTGATCCACACAGGACTTGGTGCTATTTTGGAAGCCAGGTGCATTGTTTATGGCCCTAAAACAAAAGAAAGCATCCTAACCAGTGGCCAGCTCAAATTAGGAGCTCTAAAAGGCAGGACCTCCTGGAAGTCAGCTTCTGATAGATGGAAATCTCACTTACAATATTTGTGAGGTCCTTCAAGATAGATCCAACCACAACAAACATGTAATCAGTCTCTTGGTTGATGAGGAAACTGGTCCAGAGTGCACAGACTCAACCTAAGCCCCTCCACTGTGTTGTCAATGAATGTACACAACATTACTTTTCTCATTTGCAACTCTTGAGAGGTAATGCCCTTTATTTGATGTT
>NW_005327380.1:0-2756 GCF_000412655.1 Myotis brandtii | reverse complement strand
GTGCTTCTGTCCTTCTTTGTTAATATCACTGGGTTGCATCTAGATACATTCAGGAAGTCTCTTCATCCCATACGCATTTAAACATGGTCCTTTGAACCCCACAGAAGTGTTATGTAGGAGCTGAGGGTTCTAAACCTTTTTCTCGTGCTCCATATAAAGTACATTTTTCAGAGTTGCAAACCTCTTCCTCATAGTGTAGGTGAACAGCTTACACAAAAATGAAGAAAAATAAACATGGTCTCTCCATGGTAGAGTTTCTGCCCTTTACAGGTTCACTTCCTGAAACAAAAAGCATCACACAGAATCCTCCATGGAAGCAAATCCATCCATGAGCAAGGAGGAGCTGGCCCTGCCACTCCTCTGGGAGCACTGTCAGCCGACCCAGGGACAAGTACACGTTGCCTTTGAGGAATGTGTCAGATAAGGTTCCTGTGTAATTTCCAGACTCTGAACAAGTGAACAAGCCAAGCTAAGTGTTTCCTTAGGCTTGGATCTGATTTCTGTGCACACACCCGAGTGCACTCACAGACCACCCACACAGCAGCGGGATGCGGCCGGGCAATTCCTGCTGGTATTAGTCTCTGCTCCATCATGACATGCCTGCTCTGCTGTTTGGATGTAAAAGGAGACTCAAGAAGAGAGAACCCTCACCCACTCGGTGGCTGATGACAGTCCGGTTGTGGGGGATTACTCTCCCCTTCAGTTCTCCAGCATGATTAAATGGGGCTCTTCACACCATCTGTTTAACTGCTCTGCCTAGAACACCCTCTTCTCCCCTCCGTTTGTCTGAATCCCAGTCTTCTGAGAAGCCCTGTCTGACCAGAAACAGATACCAAACTCCACTGCACTCTGAAAGCACTTGCTACCTGCCCCATGTCATTTAGCACTTACACCCTCTCTTGGTGCCAGATTTATTGCCATTTGTGGGAGGCAGTGGTGAAGACCATATGCCCTAACGTACTGAAAGGCTTGGGTTCAAATCCCTGCTCTACCACATCCTAGCTGAGTGACTTAGCAAATACTTAGTTTCTCTGAGCTTCGATGTCCTCAGCTATCAAATGGAAAGAGTAACAGTGGCCACCTCATGCGACGTTATGAAGGTGAAATAGGATAATGCTATCCGAGCAGCTGGCACAGTGCTTAGCATGTAAGAAACACAAACTAAAAGCTAGCCATGATTATTCTTCTTAATAAAAGCACAGACTACAAGAAAGCAGAAACGGTGCTGGACATAAATGGCCAGGACTCAGCATTCCTATTCTCCTCACTGCTACTATGTCATTGTCGTTGCAGCAGAGAGCACAGCATGGTCATCGAAAACATGGGCTCAGGGCTCAGACCATCTGGGTTCAAATTCTGCCTGGACCACAACCAGGCTGTGCCACATAACGTCACTACTCAGCACTGGATAAACTGTCAACTAGTTGAGTTGGCCATTCAGCAAACTGGCTTTTGGTTAATTTGCCTGCTTCCACTCTGAATGCCACACTAACAAGTTTAGACTTTTTTCTTATTGATAATAGGGATTTTTAATCTAGGGGGTAGAATGATCAGATTTGAACTTTAGAAAGATTATAGTTGAATCTTGAACAACATGGTTTGAACTACAGGGGTCCACTTATATGCTGAATTTTTCAATAAATATGTATTCAGCCCTCTGTATCCCTGGCTTTTGAATCCATGGTTGGGAATCCATGGATGTGGAGGGCTAACATTGTTCTACACTATTTTATAGAAGTGACTTGAGCATCCATAGATTTTGGTACCTGTGGAGGGAAGGGGAGAGTTGGTCCTGAAACCAATCACCCACAGATACCAGTGGACAATTGGGAATTTATATACAGATTTTTTACTGTATGTGTGAGTGTGTGGCGGGGGAGGGGGGGTTGTATCCCTAATCCCTGCATTGTTCAAACTATATTTGACTTGATGTTCAGAAGATAGGTGGACAAGCATAGATATAGAAGGTTAGCAATACTACAGTTGTAAGGTGAGGGATATATGAATAGAGAAATAGACGGTTTTGGTGACTGATGGGGTCGGGAAGATAAAGGAGAAGTTGCTAATGTTAATGATGAAAGTTCTGCTTTGGCCCTTGGGTATGGCTTTAACATAGAGAGAATGTAGTGGCAAAAAAAGATTTATAATACGTGGAAATAATGACTTAATGATATGTTTGAGATTCTGTGGGGCCCCTGAGTGCATCTGTCTGGGGTGTAAAGTGGAACTGAGGAGGGATAGTAGGTTTGAGATATAAGCAGGCTGCCCCCGTGGTGGTTGAATCCATAGCAGTGGAAGAAATCTCCCACAGAGGCCCTGTCAGGAAGAAGAGTGAGGGCATGGCCATGAGAACCACAAGGGTGGAGGAGAAAAAGACGCCTTAGAAAAGTCTGAGAACTAGAGGGGAATAGTGTGTGGAACGCTGTGGAAGGATATTGTTTTTAGAAGAATGGGAAAGCCAACAACACTGGAATGTCAGGGCCAAAGAAGGCTTAACAATAGCCACAGGATTTGACAAATAGGAAACCATTGGCAACCTTAATGAGAGCAGCTTCACAGACAGAATGGCCGGGTCCCTGTTGGGTACCTGGCACATAGTAAGTACTAAATATATAGAAATAACAGAGTGCAAAACTGAAACTGAAACCTCAGGAAAATAAGAAAGACACCCACAGGCAGAGAAAAAATTGTAGGGTAAAGAGCATATCCAAAGTAGTGAAGCAAATTTCTCTCTCTCTCTCTCTCTCTCTCTCTCT
>NW_005327379.1:0-2746 GCF_000412655.1 Myotis brandtii | reverse complement strand
GGGTACAGATTGTAACATGATGTCCAGATTCCAAGGCCCTTTGCAGTTTTTCCATTAAGCCGTTGCCACCACCATAGGTGTGTGAGCAGGTCCTTGGCAAGTCTGTGAGATGAAATGCAACTCAGTGTTGCTTTGATATCCATTGTCTCCTTCGTCCTGCTCTTGTTTGGTGGTTCCTTCTACTGCCAGTCAGCGTCATGCGCGCCCACTTCCCTCAGAGGCTGGACAGAATGGTGGCAAAGGATGTTCGCTCTGAGGGCAGACGGCCTGAGCTTAAATCCTGCTCTCCAATTCTCTACTTGTGTGATTTGAGCAAATGGCTTAACTTCTTTGTGACTCAGTTTCCTCACCCATAAAAGGACACTGTGCTCAGCACTTACTTTCTAGCCATAAAGTGAGTATGCGATGAGTTAATACATGGAAAGCACTTAGAATAATACACTCAGCAAGCAGAGTAAATGGTAGCTATGATTGTTCCTATTCCATCATTGCGCTCTGCTTCGTTACCTGGTATGACCCCAGGGCTGTTGTTGTTTTTTTTATTTCTCTGTGACAGCCTGGAGAGATGGAATCCTTCCCGCCCAGGCACCCCAGCCCCTGCGGCTGCTGTTGTAGCCTTAGCAGGTGTTGTTCGCCACAGGAAGCTCTCTGCTTCTCCAGTCAAGGTCATCCTGGCCCCCCTGGCTGTTCACCACGTCTGAGTCCCTGCCCAGTAAACCACCATTCACGCTCACGCACATACACACACAACCCAAGTTTGTTCCCAGGGCAGGAAATGACCCCTTTCTCTGTTTTCTTGCAAACTCACAACATAAAATTGTGCGTAGGCATCCAGCTTTTACCCAAGAACTCTCAGATTAAGTAGATCATCTTTTTCTGGATTCTGTCTAGCTAAAGGTTCAAAAAGTAAGTTCTCTGCTTCTGAAGCAGGGCTGATAAGGAATTAAAAACAAATACTTGAGTGGCAGCTGGACCTGGGTTCAAATCCAGACCTCACATTTTCTAGCTACGTGGCTTTGGATCATATAGCACCTCTGAGTCTTGGTTTCCTCACTTATATAGAGGAATATTAATACCTATCTTGCCTGATGTAAAGATGAAAAGCCATAACCCTTTGGAAAGCATAGTACCTGGCACACAGTAAGGGCTCAATAAACTCTGACTCTTACTATTTTTGTTATTGTTATTATTGCTGCCATGACTTCATCATCCTCCAAGTTATAGCAGGTATATCTATTTCTGCATTATTAAGGAAATGACGATAAAGCCAGCCCCAATTAGGATTCACCTAGTGCTTGAAAGTGTAAATATTTTTAAACAAAGTGATATCTTGGTTTTGGCTTGAGTAACTCAACCAAGTTGTTGCCGGTGATGACAGGTGATGTCCAGCATTGGAAGCCATCAGAGTAAACTGGTAGCCAAACCATAACCTCATGGTTTTGATTTGATCTTGAATGTTGGCTGCTTAGGCTGGAGGTACCAATGGCAGAGCCATCAGCCGAGAATTTCAGTCATCTCTTTAAAGCCAGAGGATTTCAATGCCATGGGTTGCTGAGGTATTGAAGAAAGAGCTCTTTGAAGAGACTGACCACTATTCTACGGTCCCAAGTTGATGTTATAATGTGATGCTACTGCCTGCCTTATTTTTTTTATATTCTTGATAAAGATATCATCGGCCACTTAGCAGTTTGGGGCTTTTTCGGTAGCTCCCTGCAGTACAGGAATCAACTGGGCATGAAAACCACAGCTGTTGGTATTATCTGAAGCTCATTCTGAAAAGTAGAGTGAGTAGACTTCTCTAGAAATACAGTTGAAGTGGCAGTAACACCCCCAAATCCCTAGGGAGTCCTATTTATATGACACCAGATTCATGCCTGCCCCTGTCCATGAAGGTAACCATGAGGGTCCTTCCTTTAGCTACAATGATGTTCTTATTCGTCCTCTGTGCATCAACAGAATGCAGCAAGATGGAAATGAACTCTCCTGGTCCCTGGCAGCCAAGGGCTGTTTGGGTTAGAATTCTAGCAGACTATTTTTCAGGCATATTTCCTTTCTTTTTTATTATGTTCTCTGTGACTATTGTCTAGATTACTCTTCTATTTCATATCTTCTAATTTTGTTTTAGACATTTTCAAAGATGGATTTTTATTATATCCTAACAAAACAGGGAGAAATTTTAAAATTTTATAAACATGTTTATAGAATTCTACTTGATTATGTAACAAAAATTATGAATGATAAATACAGAGGCAGAAAAGCTCCCCTCTGGTGAAATATCTTCTAGGACTTCAGGAATAAGACCCAAACAGAGATCATAGTTCTCCTGTTCCTTTTAAGTCAAATTTGAGAGGAGCTTAAATTTCCTAAAGCTTCTAGTACCCAACCTGCCTCCAGCCCCACACTCTGATGTGCCGCTGACTGTGCCTGTCACGTCTCTCAGTTGAAAGGATTCTGACTAATCCACGCTGTAAGGAATTAAATGGGAGGTAATAGAGAAGCTCACAGACTCTGTGGAAAGGTCAGAGAACCAGCCTCAGAACCCAGATAGGGAACAGAGGATGCTCACAGCCCAGCTCTCATGCTACATAAAGAGCTCAGGCACTGCCATCTCTGGGACCATGGCCAATGAACAGTACATAACACCACCACCACCGCCAAAATGAGCCCTAAATTGCCCAGGCTTCTCTATGTCACACATTCCAGTATTAAAGCCCCCAGTGGGAACACCAAGTTGGCCTCCCACCAA
>NW_005327378.1:0-2742 GCF_000412655.1 Myotis brandtii | reverse complement strand
TACTTTTTTTAAAGAATGATGATGGATCTTTTAACTTGGAATGCAATATTGTTAGACATGCATTCTATGTCCCTCACATTTGGAGAGATACACCTAGACTTTGGATAGATACAGCCTCCTCCCCAATCTACAGCATAAGGCAGTGTCATCGCATTATTTTAACCACATTTCCAATGTCTAATATGCATTTATCTAGTCAGATTAAGATGGGATCTTCTTCTACCACATGCCTGGTTTTCTATTACTACATTGAAGCCACCACCTCTAAACCGCACTGCTACTATTCTCTTCTTTCTAAAGAATTCTACTTTTGCACAATTGCTTTCAAGATAAAAGGTACCATCAAAAGTCTTGTCCTATTTTTCTGAATAAATGTAGACACCAATGTGTATTGGTAACATCAAAAGCAGAACTCAAGTGTTTAAAGACAGTCACCAAATTCTTTGAATGTGATGAGCTTTAGGACCATAGTTAGGATAGGGATAGACGTATGATCAAAGTATATTCTACCTTTTTCCAGGACAGCAGTTACACTGTTTTTCTAGCCCCTCAAAATCAAGTGAATGTTGGTATTTATATTCACCCAGTCAACTCTAACAATCTTGGATTTATGGAAAATTCTTCCTGAGTTCTTCTATTACTGCTATTTTAAGGTTTGGAATATGTTATTGTGAGGTTTTTTTAAAAGTTATATATTTTATGAATATGCATTTCTATAGAAAGTTTAGAGATGTTATAACAAGAGCTGCCAACCAGGCACTATTTTAAACCAGATTCCAGTGTTAGGAAATGTGGTCCTTGTGCTCAGTGTAGATGCCAATTTTGGAATTATCAGCACAGATTCAGTACTTTTAATATGTGGGTGAGAGATGCTAGGATCATCCCTGTGATTGTGTTATGTGGGCCTAACCTAGTTAAGCTTTTTAAAACAAAGTCTAGAGATAAGAGACTCAAAGCAGCAGAGACTCTCTCCTATGGGCTCTGAAATGCCACGAGTCCAAGAAAATAAAATCTGTCAACAACCTGAGAGAGATTGGGAGAGACATCAAGAGTCAGCTGATACTGCAGCCTTGATTGACAACTTGATTTCAGGCTTGTGAGACCCTGAGTAGAGGACCTAGCTATGCTGTGCCCAGACTCTTGACCCATGGGGACTGTGATAATAATAGGTGTTATTTTAAGCTGCTAAAATCGTGGTAATCTGTTACATGACAATAGAACACTAGTACAAGCAGAGGTAACCTGCCTGTGGGAGTCAGCAGGTAGGAAGACAGGAACAGAAGACTGTGTCTCAGAAGAATACTCAGTTAAGAGAGAAGGTGTACTCCACAGACTTTTTGTCATCTATAACAGAAGCTCAAGAACAATATCATAGAATTTAAGAAGAAGAGAGACCCAGTGATGAAAGGTATGTTCAAATGCTACAGAGATATCAAGATGAATGCAAACTAGAACTGACAAAAGCATTGAAAGAAAGGTCATTGATATTTCACAAAGTCCAAAGGCTTTACTTTCCAATTTCCAGTCATGCCATCTGCAACTCTGAGCTCCATCAGCAGCAGCAGCTTGGTGGAGCCCAATCAAACTCATAACACAAACACAAAAGGCTCCACCCAAAGCAACCTTAGTTTTAAGAAATGATACATGCCAGACCATAACACACATTGCTGGCAACTCAGCATGACTCAAAAGTGCAAAGGCCAATGTCAAAAATATCCATCCTCACTCAGGACCCACCTGGGCATGAGAAACAAGGTTGAGTGGCTATGATCTGATTTCCTCTGGGAAGATGTAATTTCTGAGGTCTTTACAGCTTTTCTGAATTGCTAATCATGTACCTCCTTCAAAGGCATCCTACTAGCATAGGGTCTCTAGGGCAACTGAACATCATCAATATCAATTACTGATTACTCAGTAAACTGTGTTCACAATGAGGTGAAGATGTGTGTCCATTTCACAGGAACCACGATTATGTTCTCATTCATTTTAAATCTGGTATACTCCTGTAAAATCTTTGAATTAATGCCGCAAGGAAGATCCGACTGGGGGAAAATCCTCAGGCTGGAGGAAATGCCACGTGCCAGCGTTTCCTTCTGTCATCCCAAGCAGAGGAGACACTCATAGTCATAACTCAGTGCCTGGGTGCTTTCTCTAGAAACCTCACTCCGCCCACACTCCAGTCTGTTTTTCCATTGCTGTTTATTCTCTATAAGTATCATGTTCCATCTCTCTGACTTCCCCTACCTTTTCAATTTCTGCTGGGTAACAACTCTGATCCACCTTTATTTCTAGGACCTTCTCTTATATTATAACCATCACACACAGCCTGCATTTATAGTAGCCAGTGTGTTCAATTCTGCACTCATTTATTTATTCTCCCAATGTAGAGCCCTGCTCTCCGTCTCCAGAGGGTAGTCAAGATGGCAAAAATAGTAGGAACTCTGATGTGCAGCCATATTGAAAATGTTGCCTAATGCGAGGAAATGCTATTACTATGGATAAAAGTTGCAAACTTTGGAAAACAATCCACCCGGTACTGCTTGGACCTTCAAGAAAAAGCTACAAGATTCTTTAACTTTCATCTTAGTTGAAAACCATGGATTGTAAGTGATGTACACTGTGAGAGATGGTTCTGGCAAGATGACATATTACCTTCTAACTATGTTCAGCCTGGCAGGTTCTTGGCTAATCCCAAGAATTAAGATAAGAAATAACAGATCTTCTTCCTCTGTTTATTTTTCT
>NW_005327377.1:0-2735 GCF_000412655.1 Myotis brandtii | reverse complement strand
TTTTTCTATCCCATCATGGCACTAACTTCTCCTATGCTTTCTCCTACCCCTAGTGTCCTGCTCTGAAACCCTCATAAGCCGTTAGCCCTGCGTTGCTATTCACCACTCTGGCTTAGAATTATTTATTCATTAATGCGGGCTATCATGTTCTTCTTCTTGAGCATAGCTATTAAAAACAAGTATTATACATAGCTTTATTTGTGTTTGAGAGTGGGCGTTTTTCCACATCAGCTCAGTTAGCCATATTTCCTAGAAGTTATATTAGCACAGTGCGTGTGCGTGTATGCATGTGTGTGTAACACTTTTCAAGATCTGATGTCTTTTAAATGTGTAAACATATGATGGAATAAAAATATCCTCTTCCTTAAAAATAACTTTAATTATTCACACATAATTCCTATTCATCTGAAGTAATGGGATTGAAGATTGAGCTTATTTAATATTATGCATTATAATGCACTTTATAAGAATTTATACTGTATGATGTATCTAAATTATTAAAATGTTCAGATAGAGACTTGGAAATAGAGACATAGACCATGTGCCCTTACTTAAAGATATTTAAGATCATGACTTCTTACATCTTAAGTTCTTCATGCAAGCCCCAGTATAAATTATCAATCCATGTTACAGGGAGTGGTTATTTTTAATATCCTACAATATAATGCCACAAATTCACAAATTAAATTTCACAAAATTACAACACCGTTTTTTATAATGAGTCCTTGTTTCAAGCACAGCCACACCTGACCTGTTTCTTGGGATAATGGGGCTGGAGCTCGGTTCCCATGGTAACTGTACTTGAGCTCAGTCCTACCACGTCCATGGCCCCTGATGCCTTCACTTCACCTCTTAACACTGCTCCTTGTACCATGACGTTTGGACTTCCTAAATTTCTCCAATGACAGGCCATGGGAGAATCATTTAGATGGAAACTGAACACGTATTACAGCAGGAAGCTAATTTTTAAAGTTCAATAGCTCTCTGGTGGTCCTCGTAAGAGAATGTAACTACCTCTAAATTATAGCTTTGTAATAAATATGGAAATGAATGTTCTTATTATACCTTTTTTGTCTTCTTACTTGAGAGAAAGGGACATTGTTGATGGGTTTACATCATCAATCACTAAGAGAAAAGCAGGTAGATGCTCTGTTTCATGGATCCGTTCACAGTAGCATCAAATGCATATTCAGGAGTTTGTTTAATGGCGTGCCTGCTAAAAGCAAAGGAGCTGGATAATTTTTCCTTCACTAGCTACCAAAACACACAGCGTGTGACATAGTAAAACAGGTATCCATAGCAAGTTTGGTCCCAATTAATTGGCAGGAAAAAAATATACAGAAAAAAGAAACCAGCAGAATTAAATGGGAGCTTGGTTTCAGGGAACCAAACTGAGCTTCCAGGGAGGGACTGATAATGAAGTACAGTCGGCTGAAAGGGAACTGGCAGAGCTGGTCCAGTTCCAGACCAGGAGAGGAGACCTGGTACAGTGGGGTGGGGGTAGGCACCTGGTATTCTTACAAGATATAACAGAAAACAGTTGTAACTGCAGACATACAAAGGCATTCACATGACTTACATTTTATTTTCTTTTGAATTTTTACCATTATTTTCAGGTAGAACTTTGTGTCTTTTCTAAAAACACATGAAGGACCTGTAAGTTCATGTTCTTGGGTACTTTTTGGAATCAAGTTAGGATTGAGAAACCAATGGCATTTGACAATACATTTCTAAGTTGTTATTATTGGAAAACAATTTACATGTAAACCAAAAGCAAAAAATATTTTCAAAGCTAGCTAATATAATATTTCGTACAACAGAACTTTGACTCTAAGGACAAGTTAATTTTATTTCACTAAGGATATTTACTTGGTGAAGAGGAATAAATTATACCAAATCTCCCATTAAATGAAACTCCCAGTAAAATTTTACTTTCTTCGTTCAGAGAGGAATGAATTATTTAGACTTACATTGGAATATGCAACTCATAAAATAAAAATTTAGTTTTGTCATATAACACAGATGCTGTGTTTATTTATGGAACATAATTATTTGTGGCCATTGATAAAATAATGAAACTCTGTCATAAATGTTACTACTTTCATGTATTTTCTTATTATGGTTGTATAAAAATAGAATCCAGTAAAAATTTGGTGGATTGTTGGGCTGTATAATAAGTAGAGTACTCTGATTATACAAATTTAATATTCATAGCTGGGAAAATTTGGAAACCAAGGTGGTATAATTCTTGGGCCATCCCAGACTTTGTCCTTTGAGGATTTTCCTTCAATCCACTTGCTCACATTTAGTGTGGTTCAGTGGGACTATGAGAGTCATTAGCTCTGTTCATTGATATTTCCAGGTCTTCTCCTTCTGGAAATAGAAGATTCTACTTCTCTGCCCTCGTTCAGTAGATGTGGTTTTGTGAATTGATTTGACCAAGCATATATGAATAGAAACGACATGTGTCACCTCTGGGATTAAGTATTTAAGAGCAAGTGCTCAATTTTTCATGTTGATGTCCTCTGACAATGATGATCCAGATGACAGAGGTTTTAAATCAGTCTGGATCCTTGAGGGAGACTGACATGGAACAAATCATTCTAATGACCCAAGATTCTGTGTAGCATGAAGAAGACATACATTTTCTGTTCAATGTCACTGAGTTTGAGGGGTTGTTACTGTAGTCCTACCTAACATTTCCTGATATATAAGTCCATACCAGAAAATAATTA
>NW_005327376.1:0-2733 GCF_000412655.1 Myotis brandtii | reverse complement strand
TTACCATGTTTCTCTTTTATTAGTGTAGATATAAATGACTTGAAGCCATTTTACTGTGGTTTCAGCTTTTCTCTAAAGGATTGACTTTATTCTGAAAATAATGGTTCATCAAATTTGATGTGAGAAGTATTATCTTTAAGCAAAGAAACTTATTCAGAGCTACTGGAATCATGCCACATAGGCAACCAAGCTCTTCAATATTAAGGTCTGTTCAACTTGAGGCCAGTCACATACATCCATATGCAGGCCAGGTTTTTCAAAGTATGGCCCATGGATCTCTGCAGTTGTATCATCTGGGACACTAATTTATTAAAAATGGACAGTTCTGGGCCCCAGCTCAGTATGGTATAATGGGTGATAGTTGGCATATAATGAATGACTCAAAGTTAATCACTGGAACAAAAAGTTTGAGAATCACTGAAAAGTAAACAAATTTTTGGTAACAACTTATAGCATTATAAAAATCATAAATTGTTAGACTAAAAATGTTTGTTCTACTTCCTTTTCCCACCACTGTCTTTATTTTACAGATAAGAAAACTAAGGCATAGAGGGGTGAAATTTCTTGCCCAAGTCCAACAACTACTTAAGACAGAGTTAAGACTGCACATTGAGTCTTCTGACCTCCTATTTAGAGCTCATTGACAGTAGCCATTAAAGTCTTTCTTCTGGAAAAGTAATTTTTGACCAGATTATAGTACTTTTCTGTCAACATAGTAGCTTCTACCTTTGAAATGACACCTTATGACCATAGATATCATCATTTTCTAGTTGACTTGCATCATTGATGTGAGGATCACCAAAAAAGGTTTCTTTTAAATAACATATTTAAAGAAAATTTGATTTATATAACATTAAAACCAATACTCAAATAGGTCATTAAATATATTTGTGCTTTTAAATATAAAATATCATGCCTGAAATGTGCTCCTGTGTATTAACTCCATAAGAATATGAGATACCCTATGTACTACTTCACAGATTACAATCTATCATTTTATGTTTATTTCTAACTTAAACATCTCTATAAATCTCAATATTATGGACCATAAATAAATGATCTAGAAGCAGTGGATGAAAACAGGTAGAAAGGAATGCAACATCACAGAATGTAATTTTAATGCAAATTTGACTCTTGAACCATGTTAATGTTTTACATATTCTAAAAGGAAAGTTGAATTTAAGAGGATGGAGAAACCACAAAAGTAAAATGACATCAACTTTATAACAACAACAACAACAAAATAGCCCAAGTAACTTTTATATGTGGTTCTCTGACTTTATCCCTTTGGTGTGATATATTCTAAGAGCAAAATGAATTCCAGATGAATATTAACTTTGTAAGTTTGTTAGGGCTGGTATGAATGTATTCTCAAATTTTGTATTTATAAGATTAATCAAAGAACTAACTATATTGTTCTTGAAACCAGTATTCTCACTGTGGAGGAGAAAAAATAAAATACGGAATGATAAATGAGAGGGAAGTCTCTCCTTAGATGTATGAATACAATGTATGTATGTTGCTCATGTGTGTATCTATGTGTTTTGTGCACCTAAAGGGCATAGAAGCAATGAACCCTTGGTGGCATTGAGATACCTAGAGCCCAGATTTTGGTTTCTAAATGGAAGGGACTGGGGCTCTTTGCAGAAATTTTGGATTTTGGGTGTGTAAACTAAGCCTAAATTATTTTGTTATATCAGAAAGTAGGAAGTGCTCCAAAACTGGTATGGAAATGTCAAGGTTCAGGAAAGCACTCCCACCGTGAAAACTTGTATAATTTAAATATTGAAAGAATACTTTCAATAAAAAATGTTAAAAACAATATCAAAGAACCCACAAGTCAACAGCGATACACAATTTTACATCTATACATAATTATAAATATATCAACCTTGTAGATAGTTTTTGACATGTATTTATTGTATATACAGTCACATATATCTTACATTAAGTTCTTCAATAAATGTCTTTCACTGTTACTATTGCTATAACTTGTATTTTATATGATTGTATATTAAAACTGAGTATGCCTATAAATATGAAACTGAATATTATGTCGTTAGTTTGGCAGTTTTTGTAATTTATACTGAGATCTAGTTTGTAAATTTTATGAATAGCCACAGAATTTTAGAATTAGGGAAAATTTTAGGGAATATTTGGTTTAGTATTCATTCATCTCACAAATAGTAGTTTTTATTAAGACTTATAGGACAATTATACAAGACCTGGTACAGGCTGCATACTATGCATCCCTAGGGGGCGCCATTTACTTAATGGTTTATGCAATGGCACAAAATGTGATGCAATTAATTGCAACACCCTGGTTCCTGGAGATCAAACAATGGAAAAGGCAAGACAGTCCAGACTTCTGAAACTTTTCAGTCTAGAGAAGAAAAATACACATACAAATAAGCAATACCCAAGTGATAAAAGCGACATGACAGGTTTCTATGGGAGCTCATAGAAGAAGCCCCTATCACAGAAGAGGAGTTTGACAGGAGACTTCCTGAGAAAATGTTACAGCGTGCTGAGATCTGAATGAAAAAGACAGGCTGGAGAAAGCAAAGGAAAGGGAGAGAGATGGAGGAGGAATGTTCAGGCCGACTTAACTGCAAGCTCTTGAAGATGAAGAGAGAGGATGGTGCTAAGGGAGTGGAAATAGCCCTGCTGCAGGAGCAAAGAAATGCTCAGGAAGCCAGCAGCTGCTGAGAGTCACCTACACTACCTTCTCCT
>NW_005327375.1:0-2732 GCF_000412655.1 Myotis brandtii | reverse complement strand
TTTTTTTTTATAACAAGGTTTCTTTGCAGTTTGTTCTAACCAAGATTAGTGCTTGGTGTAGCAAGTAGCTATTAACTTCAATCCTTCTATAAAAAGATACATTTAAGTAATTACCATGACTAGCTTCTTGAGAAAATTGCGTATAATTTAGTCATTTACATTGTATGTACAGAGTAATTTGGTACTTGACAAAAATGGTTAACTCGTATCTGTGACTCCTACAGATCCTACAGAGCAAGTGACACTCCAAGTGCTGCCACCAAGAAGTGCCATCAAAGAAGGGGACAACATTACTCTGAAATGCCTAGGCAATGGCAACCCTCCCCCTGAGGAGTTTTTCTTTTACTTACCAGTAAGTGCTTAAGAATTATTACTTGAGCTAGAACTCTATCATTTGTCCTGTTGTTTGGCAGCTGGCTGACATTATGGATTGAATGTACATGATGAGTAGCTTAAGTGAGAAAGGCTGTTTTTCTTGGGGACAAGGGATACCATTTTTCAGCATCTTCCAATGGTGTTGCCTTTTTTTTTTCAATGTCAAGAGATTTTGAGGAAAAATGCCAATCACAGAAAACCATAATTATAAAACCTCAACATTCATTAGCCAAGTAAACTATAAAAATCTTTAGATGCAGGTAACTGAAATGAAGAGTGATGGCAGCAAATGCTCTGATACAGATTTTAAATCCATCCATAGCACCTTCCTGAACACACCTGGGGACCTCTGAAGTAGGAACAGTCCTGTTGCAGATTATAGTTAGCTTGTCAGACTAAAGCTGGGGCTATATCTTGCCATGGTAGATGGTTTCGAAGCACCAGTTCCTTGACCTTTATCAGTATCATAGATGAAAGAAATGATATGTATAGAGGATCACTTGGATAATTCTTCTAGGATGTGTTCTAGATGTCACAGTGATAGGGAGCCAGACTAGGAGACAGCTCATGTGAGGACAACTGTTTGCTCTCCGACAGCTCTTTCTGAGTTTTTCTTTGACATAACCTGCCATTGAGAGAAGCCTTGTACAACTATTATGCGTTTACTGCAGGGGTATGTTTACAAATGTCATCTGCTGCATTACTCAGTAGTGCTGAAGACTGTCATCTTAATCCCAAGCAACATTACTCAGAAGACTAGTATAAGTAATTTCCTTTAGACTTCAATGTTGACACACAACTTTGTTTCTTCTAATAAATTGACATACTGTTTTTGTCTCATGTGCAAATGCTGTTTTGAAACTAGTTATGTTTCCACCTTGGCTATCGGGGATCACAAAGCCAAATGTTGTCTTAGTTTTAGCAATAATATCTGGTACTTATATTTTTTCAACATATATTCCCAGTTCATCTATATTTTAATATTTAGTCTGTTATTGTTTTTTTCTCCTTTTATTTATTATTTCTCCTACTTTCTCCTTCCTTCCTTGCCTCCTACTTCCTTCCTTCCTTCCTTATTTCCTACCATTCCTTTTCTCTTTTTTTATTTGGATAAATAGCATGTTTTATTTTAAGTCACCTTGAATATTTCTATCAGATTAGGCAAGGCATAAATATAAAAATAAAATATTAGAAATTAAAAAAATAAAATGTAATTCATGCTATCAATAAGACAGATGTCATCAATACAATGTAAATTAGCTCCTCAATATCAATTATTTTTCCAGGAATCAGATAATACAAACTCTACTCTTATTTGTCCAATCAAAGAACTATATAACCTTTTTTTTTATTTGAGAAAATGTCATTTTCATCAAGAAATACCACTGTTCTTATTGTAGCTACCAAGTGCAATAACCTGACATTTTGCCTCTATCAAAAGGGACAGCCCGAAGGAATAAGAAGCTCAAATACTTACACACTGACAGATGTGAGGCGCAATGCAACAGGAGACTACAGATGCTCCCTGACAGACAAAAAGAGCATGATTGCATCAACAACCATCACCGTGCACTGTAAGTCACCTTATTCTTCATATAATGTGGTTTCATGTGACTTACTGAAGGTCATAGAAACCAGCTCCACCTCACTCCAGATTTGCACTGCAATATTGAAACCTTGCATGGATCGAATAGCTGCAACTTTGATGGTGATAAACCTCCATCTTTTTTATAAATGCCTTCAGTTTGAGGTATCAACAAAACATATACATGGATATTAAAGAAATAACTCTATCTTTTAAATAAAACATTTAGATATTCCTGAAATTTACAAAGTTTGCACTTGGCACATAAAAGTATAGATTAAGTATCACTTTGAAAATAGCATAGATAATATTAATACCCAATCCCAAGCAGCACAGAGTTAATGTTAAAAATAAAAGTTAATGTAGACTCAACCTTTGGAAGAGGGGTAGAAACTACTCAAAGCCATTTATTGGCTTCTTTGGAGAAAGATGAAACTTTTTAGAACTAGAGCCTCTTCAAAATCACCCTGAAGTACCTTTTTTTGTTAACTTTTCACCTGCTTTTGATCTCCATGTACTTCAAAAGTTATATTTACTCCAGTGTAATAGCAAAAGATACACATAGAAAACAGACACTGTACTTGTGTTTGTTATATTGTAACTCCTGGAAGTCTATATTACTGATGTGCTTGATGCAGCGTGGAAATTGGGAATGAATTTGAACTGTTCTCTGGTGACACTAGACTTCACAGAGTGCTTTGGGCAAATGTCCGTCTTGCTTGGAAGTACAGACCAAACATCCTAACATATATTTTGCACCCAACAGCACCAT
>NW_005327374.1:0-2730 GCF_000412655.1 Myotis brandtii | reverse complement strand
AGAGATTTCTTTCCTATATACTGGATTTCTTTCCATTTACTGTTCCAAAATGGTTTGGTGAACATTTACCTAAAATTGGAAATTGGGGTTAATGCAGAGAGCTGTGAATTCCTTGGGGCTGACTTCACAGGGTAGGCTTGGTTTAAATTTGAATCACCTGCAAATGTCACTCCTGTAAATCCAGGTGCTTTTCTAACTGGCTGGACCTGCCCTTATGTGAGAGAGGAGTCAGCGATACCTATTAAATATCTAATTTTCATGGAGGAATTTTTTTCTTGTTTAGTCGAGCTCTGGAAGTCATTTCCAAAAAGCACCCAAATAGTTTAAATTTTTATAAGTTTGCATGCACCGATCATTTCCCTTGAATAGCTAAGTAAGGAAGGCAGGGAGGGCTGAAGGGAAGTTTTCCTGTGAATACGGGGTTTGTGACTGGATTAACATTTTCTTGCTAGAATTTCACATCCTCTTAGCTCTCAGAAGGTCCCAATTAGGCCTGACACATTGCCATCACAGTGCACACACTCCCTGTAACAACCATATTAAGCTCCGTTGGTGCTGGGCGAGTTTTAAAGTAGACTTTCCAACCAGTGTGGGTGGACAGATTCCCACTTCATCACCCCTACTCCTTCCCCAGCCCATTGCAGTTTCCTATTATAACACCCTGCCTGGGAATACGCCAGCTCCCCACACAGCTGGTGTTTACTTGTCAACAACTGTATAAACCGGAGACACAGAAAACGACCCTGCCTATGCTGGATGGGAAGAATCACACTAACACAGCACAGATATTGAGAAGCAAGTCAGAAATTAGGACAAAATGGCCACTTGGAAACTTCACGTTTTAAATGTGACTAAATGAAATGTAAATGGTTCATTTCTGGTGAACTTTCCAAACAGAAAATAAAATCCCATTCATGAGCCATTGCATTGCCTACACGACACCAGAAATATTCTTGCTTAACTGATTCCCACCTTGTGTAAATGTGTTATTTTGGCACTTGGAACAGACACAGCAGTACATGTAAACCCACAGGACAATCCATTCTTCATCAAGATTCTCCATCACAGATTCTTCACATGCCAAGGCAACTCATTTATTCTTTTATTGTTTTCAACAGTCTATTACTGAACTCTTATTAAATGTCAGACTGTTCTGTTTCTTGAGGATTTATGTTTGGATAAGTTTTCATGATACTCACCCTTTAATGCAAGGGAGATAAACAATAAAATAGTAAATAAGAAAGGAGCAGATGGCAATAAGTGCAAAATGATTAAAATAATCAATGATATCCTATAGCGGCACCAGGGGGCTATTTTTGGTGAGGTGGTCAGAGAAGGCTCCTCCAAAGAGGAGATGTAAGCTGAGGCCTCCATGATAAGGAGGCGCTCAGCTCACCAGGTAGAGAGAATAGCCAGTGCAAAGGACGTGAGGTGGAAAGAAGTTTGATATATCCAAGAAATAGGAAGGTAAGGGTCACATGAGCATAGTGGCTACGGCAAATAGTCAAGGATAAAATATAAGGAAGTTAGGCAGGTGCCAGGTGAAGCAAGGCCTTTGTAGGCCAGGCGAGGGAGTCAGCATATAGTTTAAACGCTACAGGAAACCAGGGAAGGGTTTTAAGCAGGAGCATGTATAATCTGACTCATATTTTTAAAAGATTACGTTGAACTGTGGAGAACAGAATGTAAGGGGCAAGAATAACAGCAGGAAGGCCAAGTAAGGAGGGACTATTGTAGTTTATGTAAGAGATGATAAAATCTGGACTAAGGTGGTAGCAGTGGAAATAGAAAGAAATTTTAAAAAAATTACGACACTTTTGAGGTAGTTTGAATATTCTACCTTACAATCCACTGCCTCTCCAGTCTTCAGAATCCCTCCCACATAGCCTGCATTCATTTATCCTATCACTGAACAGTTTCTTGCACACTTAATATGTACCAGGTGCAGAGCAAGGTAGGAGGGACACACTGAAAGGTAAGTATCAGCTCAGTTTCCAACACATCATTTTGCTTAGTCATCAGGGCCAAACCCCTCCTCCTAAGAAACCAGTTCTGAATGAGATACTAAAATGAGATACTAGTTTACACTCAAGTCTCTCATAGAAAAGGCATGAGACAAACGTGGGGGATTAAAGTGTACTGCTGAGAGAATTCTAGTCATTAGCTTAATTTTTCTGCAATAGCATTCTTTTCCTGGATAATTAGAAGACCAAGTAGAAGAGGACCCCAGGCACTTGCTAGAATTCGTCTTATCCAGTTTTCCTGACTTACTGGACTAATGGGGTTGAATGAGATACTCAAATGCCTTGATTTGATTTGTAGGCTTGAATCTTAACATGCACTCCTACCACCTCTCTGCCCCATGTTCTTAGGTGGCTCTCTCAGCCTCTGTTCTGATAAATAGAAGTTGAGGAGCAAATCCTGCAATCCTATATTGAATATACACATTCTAAATGAGAATCATAGGGCTCCCCAAACAAAAGCAGATAATACTAGCTTTAGGAATTTTTTAAAAATTTCATGTAAGGTACAATGTAAAGACCTTTCCAGATATATAGAAAAATGGTGTCAAATTTCTTTATCCATTCTTTGAAGAATTAGTTTCTTCATTTCCTTTCCATTTTATGAACTAAATCCTTTCCTACTAGACTTCCTTTTGATGTATTTTAAAAGAGTTTTTTTTTAAACAAAAAACTTTATTTTTATTGTTGACTCTATTACAGATGTCCC
>NW_005327373.1:0-2726 GCF_000412655.1 Myotis brandtii | reverse complement strand
ATGAAAATAAATAGGTAGATATTAAGGGATGTCACATTTTGGCAAGCTTTAGTCACATGGACCAGCATCTGTAAAGTACATAATGATGTTCTTAGGTACTGGTCAGCTAATCTTCTTCCCACAGTAAAATAGCTGATTAGGGATAGAGTCAAAGCCCACCTTTTCTGACTTAAAATTCAAGTTGTTTTTGTTTATCTATATGCTATCCCTTTGATCTTCATGCAGTTTAGTTAAGCTAGTTAGGGACTTGTACTGTTGATACCAATTCCAGGGATCCAGTTTTCTACTGGCAAATTAGTTTTATCCAATTCAGCTGCCATAGGCCCAGTCCTTAGCCATCGAGCTTCCAGTTGATGCTTTTAATTAAAACAAGGGACAGAGTATGAGGAGCACTCACCATTAATTAAAAAGCCATTTAAAGATACTTCCTTTTGAATGTAGCTCAGCGATGTAATCTTTATCTGAATTTGAAGGTAAGTTGTAAAAATTTTCCCAGTAGCACCTTATTTATGATCCCCTCTGATCTCTGTAAATGAGCATAAGCCATGAGGAATTCGAAAGAATGGACTTAGATAGATGGAACTGAAATGGTGCGTTATGAAAGTTTGTTAGTGCTGCTGATGATTTGTGCCACCTGGCTCTCCCCTACTCCCAGGAATTTGTTCTTGTAAATTATTTCTTATATGCAGAAAATCGCAAAGCTAAAATTTCTTCCCTATTGCAGATGTCCTTCTGGGCTGGACCAAGAGTCTGGGGGCAGATGAAGCTCAGGATTCTCTGTGGAGCATTGGCTCATGGGCAAGGGACAGGGTGTGAGCCTTGTCATTTAGGTATAGGGGAGTGTTGCTGGTGTCATTTCTTGAGCTGTTGCTTTAGAAAATTGCAGCATAATCTGGGTGGGTTTCCTGAAAACCCCACACATAAATCTTTCAAGGAAATGAGGCTTAATCAAGGTTGTAAAATAAGGGGTGCCTGCTATCACTCTCGCACGCTGGTGGAGCAGCATGGGGTCAGAATATGGTGGTGTAGGATGAAAACCAGAACCCAGATTTTGCCTGCGTTTTTCCCTCCCTCTCTATCTCCCTCCTTTCTTTCTTTTTTCTTTTAAATAAAAGAGGAAATATTTTTTAGGAGTAGAGACTAAACTGGTAGTTTAAACTTGTCTGTGATTTTCTGATGATCACACGAAACGCTTCCTGAGTGTTGGCTCATGTGGTCACCTCTAGGAAGTGTTCAGATTCTTCAGGGCACGCAGGCCTCAGCAGAGCACATGTTATGGCAGGATTCCAAGTATTCTTCCTTCTTCACTCTCCCAGCCACACTCCCACTCTTAGGGGTCTGCACTGTGACACAGCCCTTCCTAGCCTAGTGGATTGAAAGCGCTGAGTGGCTCACACTCTGATGTTAATCCAGAGACATGAGTCAGGCAGCAGAATTGGCATCAGATTTCCTCAGAAACTGAGGTGAGCGCTCAGGGAAGGGTGTTGATTTCCACATCCATCTTCTCCCTGTAAATTCAATTATTAATTTTCCCACATGCCTTCTTGTTAATGAGAAGAGTGGTGGCCTTTATCTGTGCATGTGTGCAAACAAAACATCACAGCAGGGGCTCCTGAACTGCCCAGGCAAGCAGAGGGGTGAAGCAGTCAGCGGGAACTGCCCTGGTACAGCCTCGTCTGTGTCATTTGTGAAAGTCTGGCTGGCTGTTGGCATCGGAAACATGGAAGGACGCAGGCTCCAAAGCACCTCCCCGCACAGCACGCACTCCCCCAAAGATGAAAGCTCCTTTTACAAATACAAAGGAAAGATCAAAAGAGGGAAAATAATAGCATTTAAAATGCACATGTGACATGCAAAATTGTGATTGTTTTCCCAGGTTCCATTAGCGCGGTTCTATTTTCTGAGATGATACAGTGTTGTTTGGTTCCTATGCCATGTTTCAGACAATAAATACAACAACTTTACCATAGATGCTCTACCCCATCTGGCTTTTCCAGCTTTTCACAGTAACATATTACTGGTTAAAGATGGGTGTTAACTATTTTGGTCTCTAGTGCCCCTGAATGTCACCAGTAATGCCTGGTCCTAACTTGACAAGAACAAACTAAAAAATCACATATGTCTACATAGGTTGTTTCTTATAAGAATTATGCAAACATTAAAAATTTACATGTTAGCTTTTGTTTCAGGGCCATTAACTTTTGTTGTTGTTCTATTTCATGCATTTGAACATTGGATTGCTCCCCACTGGAGAGCAGAGTGCTTCCTAGACCCCGGTCTAGTGTCTGTGGCTGCATGACACAGAGCAAATTCCACTGCAGTGGTCATGGAGGATTGTAGATTGTTATTTTAAAGATTTATCGCTTGCCTTTGTTTTATAAATGTCAGTATCTTCTTTGGGGATCTAAAGTTCACCTTTTCTCAACAAGTGTCAGTGATATATCCATTTATTAAAATTAAATGCAAACTTTAAGGTTGAGCTGAATGAAGAGTCAATTTTGGTGAATCTTTATGATACCTTAGAAACTGTCTGTAATGCCCAGATGAAGCACATGATACTCTCTTTAAGTCCCTTCTCCCCATCTAATAGTTATTCCAAAGAAACAAATACAATTTTTGGAGTTACTTTTCTCTTTTGGTAGCCTTTTCTCTTCTAAAAATGAAATCCATATAAAAATATTGATTAGGCAGATCACCATAGCATTTTTTATATCGCTTACTCGTGT
>NW_005327372.1:0-2724 GCF_000412655.1 Myotis brandtii | reverse complement strand
GGTGGGGGGTGGGGAGAGCCAGGATGGGACGTGGTTAAGGGAAGAGTCTTTCATTTTCCACAGCAACCAAGGACCTCATGAAAGGTCCCATATTTTCATTGGTGAGGTGATGTACTTTCTGAATGAAGCCTTATTAGTAAGTCTTAGCCCATGTTATGCCCTTACTCACAATATTTTCTAATGGATTTCTACCAAAGTTGTAGTAGCAACCAAATATCAATGCCATTTGTTTATTAATTTAATAAATATTTACTATGCCTGCTCATCTATCTAATAAATAATTACTGAACATCTACCATGTGTTAAATACTGTACTTGGAAATTAAGTGAATAAGGGAAACACGCCTTACCCTTCATGAGTGAGACATACAAGTGTGGCCCTCAGACCAGCAACATGGGCATCCCCAGGGAGGTTTGCAGAAATGTAGAATCTCGGGTGCCATCCTAGACATACTGAATCATGACCCACATTCCCACAGGTTCCCTGGTGATGTGTATGTACACTGACATCACAGATGTGCTATTATAGGACTACAGCAGTGGTTCTCAAATGGGGCAGGCACATTGGTGTCATCTCAGAAGCCTTAGTAAACTATCCATGCCTGAGCCTTACCCTGGAAGATTCTGATTTATTTTCAAACCGATGGTTCTCAAACTTTGCCATGCCTAGAATCACCAGAGAGAACTTTACTGCTGCTGATGCCAAAGCTGCAACCCAGACTAATTAAAAGTAGACCAGAAAGATATTTCTGTACCAGAAAGATGTGTAGGAGAGAGAAGACTGGCAGATCTTGGTGACTGATTGGATGTAGTGAGTGACAGAGAAAAATCAAGGATAGCACCCAGGTTTCTGGGAGAACCATAGTATCCAGCAATCTTCCCCCCTGGGTTCTCTGTGCCTCTCCTGTGCATGTCAGCCGCTGCATTCTCCCATGAAATCTACATTTTCTTTTAGTCCTGTGACAATGGGAGAGGGCCTTTGAATATATCTTGATAGGGAGAGGCCTGACAGAGAATTTGAATTATAGAATAAACAAAGATTTCACCAATACATAGTTTCAGTTACCCATAGTCAATCACGGCACAAAAATATGAAATGAAAAGTCCCAGAAATAAACAATTCACACATTTTAAATTGCGTGCCCTTCTGAGTAGCATGATGAAATCTTACGCTGCCCTGCTCCACCCCACCCCACCCCCACCCAGGATGCAAATCCTCCCTTTGTACTAAGGATCCACACTGTGTAAGCTACCCACACGCTGGTCACTGAGGAACCATCGGTTATCAGATCGCCTGCAGTAGGATCACAGTCCTTGTGCTCAAGTAGCCATTATTTTACTAAATAACAGTCCCGAAGCACAAGAGTAGTGATATTAGCAATTCGGACATGCCGGAAAGAATGCAAAGTGCGTTTGTAAGTGAAAAGGTAAAAGTTATTGATAAGAAAAATAATTGTATGCTGAGGTTGCTAAGATCTATAGTGAGAACAAATCTCCCATCCTTGAAACTGCCTAACGTATAAATTAGGCTTTATTAGAGGTGTGTATGGTACAGGAAAAAAGAAAGCGTATAGTGTTTGATACTATCCATGGTTTCAGGCACCCACTGGGAGCTTTGGAACTTATCCCTGCAGATAAGGGGGGGCCACTCTATGCAGAGACATCAATTTCTAGTTCCTGTGCCAAACATCTAGCCATCTCCTGCAGAATTAGTTCAACTGTACCAAAGGAGGTGGCACCATGTCATCTTGTAGATCATAAAGGAACAGATCTAATTATGTGTTTCCTTATATGATTCCACCACCAGACCATGAATTCTGTGAAGGCCACAGTGTCCTTGTATCCTCAGAGCCCCTAGTATGTGTGAGAGTGCTCTTGAATGCTCCTGGAATGAAGGCATGAATGGTCAGTGAATACACTGTAGATTATACAAAGGGATAGTAAATTGTCTTTTACGTGGATGCTTCAAAAATACACATTTTCCCTTAAAATGAGTCTTGCTTTCTGTCCATAGCTCGCTATAGAAAGCCTGAAGGCAGCCACCGCCAGTTAATGCTAAATACATTCATTGGTCCAAGGGGATATTGTTTCTGATTAAGAATTAACACGCTTTGGCATGAAGCTGTCAACGTCAATCGTTTTAAATCAGACTGAAATGTCAAACCACTTAGCATATGGCTCATCCATATCTAATGCTGAAAGCAAGGGCGGTGTTCTACTAAAGAGGAAACAATCCTAGCAGACAGTGAGATGCAGAATCTTTAATCAGCCAAATACCATCTAGAAATGCAGTCTTCTACTTAAAATTATTAATATGTGCCCTTCCATAAGCACACAAATGTAAATTATAAGGGACAGAAACCAGTCTGCCCTGTTCACTGCATCTTTCCCTGAGACTACAACAGTGCCTGGTACAAGGTGAGTAGCAGTAAATAAACAGATAGGAACAGTTATTTGCTGGAGCAAAGCCTTCAACTATGCCAGCCGCCACAGAGCCCATCTCCAGTCATGTGGTTATGCTGATGTCTGCTTTAAAATGCAGCAAAAGTGCTTAAAAGACAAGCCCTAAAATTTTGATAGTAAAAAGAAGAAAAATTTAAACAATAGTTGGTAAGAAAATTAATAATACTATTTTTTCAAATGACATCATCAAAACTAATACCATCAACCCGCACAGTTCTCTTGTGAAACCAAATGTCACACCAAGGCACTCACACTAACCTT
>NW_005327371.1:0-2722 GCF_000412655.1 Myotis brandtii | reverse complement strand
CATGCTGGTCATCAGCCTGGTCTTGGTTATGGTTTATGAGGCAGATGGTATTTCATGCCTGTTGTTTGCAAAAGCCACAGCTCAGCATGTTTTCCATTAATCACTTTAATAAAAGACACATGAATAAGTCAAAAAACTCTTTAGTGTGCCCAAAATGAAATTTTAAAAGTTACAAAAATACTAAAGAACCTGGTAGGTGAATCCCCCAGTGCTGAGAAAAAGGGGAATCAATGCCTGATTCCTAGGTGACACACTGGCTTCCTAACAGACAGAATGAAGGTCACATTCCAGAAAGATTAGTTAAAAAGGGAAGCAATGAAGGCCAAGAAAAATTATACAGCTTGGCCTAATTAATTTCATCAAATGCATGTTTTCCTTCCATCGTGGCAGCTAACTAAAGGTTTCTGGCCCAAGTCACTCAAACCTTCCCTGCTTTGCCCTTCCCGGGCTCCATTCAGTCCTGAACGCTACCTGCCTGTAGGAAAATCCCCCATTGAGGGAACTGTCCTGGTATCTTCATGGCCTCATCTGCTCTGGGCAACTTTATTTCTAGAAAGTTTCCGGACCTCTGAAAAGGCCTTTGACACTCCCTTACATACGTATCAATGCCACTAAACTGGTGCAAGCTTTATGGAGGGGGTGTGATCAGATCTTTTAAAATAAAATATACTCTACTCTTTGATTGAAAAAGTCTACTTTTATGAATTTATGATATAGAACTATCTTCACAGGTACATAAAGATGTATACTCATGGGATACATTGAGACTTGTTTGCAAAACCCAGCTTTCCATTGAGAAGTGACTCATTAAACAAATTCTGCTACAACAGAGAACTGGATTAACATGCTGTCATTGAAAAGACTAAGAGGGTTCTATGTTGATTGACATGGAAAAATCCAACAGGATTTTAAGTAAAGAATTAAATTGAAATGCAACATGCATAGTAAGTGTTATCTGCATAAAACATCGGATATGCATAGTAGCACAATCTGAACAAATATACCCCAAATGCTGATGGTGTGTCCAGGAGTGAGGGAAGGGCATGGTCGGATCATGGCTTTCCACTCTCCCTGTGTATGATAATAGAATGTGTTTAAATCTCACCGCCACCCTGATGATTCATCAAGATCTTTCCATTCAGGTCTGCTCAGCTTTTCTACTGGACCTTGTTACCACGTCCAGAAAAACTCTGTTTGTCCTTTTTATCTGCCTTGTCACATCTCTTTCCGAATGAAATACATATGCTTGAGTGGGAAGAACATAAAGCTGAGAAGATAAAAATTTGGGGTAAATAATTCACATTTTTATCTATAACATTGTAATTATTGTTTACTTATTTCCATAAAGATTAAATAATACCCCCAAATCAAAATAAAAAAAGACAAGAATCAGTGTGTGCTTGACTAATCATACAAGCAGATTCCCAGGGTGCAGCCATCTCCGGTCTTGGTTCTTGGAGGTCTTTTGAGGAGGAGGAGCAGCCTAAGATTCCACAAAACCACTCCTCCGCTGTTGATTGGACCCAAGTGCATTGAGAGGGTGCTTTCAAGGTGCCACAGACATTAAAGTGAGTCGTGTCCAGCCGTGTGGAGCAGCGGTGCAGAGGCCAAAGGCCTAAACACAAAGCTTCCCCCAGGGAGGGCCAAGAGGGGCCCACAACAGCTGGTGCTCTTGGAAGCCAAGTCGGAGCAGTGACCCTGAGCTTCTGAGCTCCCGACCCCACCCCAGCTACTGTAAAACCACTGATGCCAGGCACAGGTGCAGGCCCTCTGCTGGGGGGACTCCTAGTGGCCAGGTACTGGAAGCACATGGCTGGTGGAGACAGTAAGCTCCCCATCCAGGACCATTGCAGGGTTCTCTGTAGACGCCATCCCACCAGGCCCAGGGGTGCCTGTGCTCGTGTACAACCTTAACATCTCAGGGCCCAGGCACTCTTGTGGGTGAGGGTTATGTCAAACTCTCTCCATGAGTTTCTTAGCACTCGCTTCCTGATGATCTTACTCTGGCCCATTACCTGATATCCTCTCACATAACTTTGCAATATTGATTCAATCTATGTTTCTCTGGGCAAAACTAGTTGTCTCCAGTTTCCGAGTTTCTCTCCAGCTTTCTTAGATAAAATACCATTCTTCTGTATTTTAGGCCAATGCTTATATTTCAACACTAGCTTTGAATTCTACTGATAACCTTAACCCAAACCTCATCCCTCCTTTTTCTTAGCTTCCTGCAATGAGATACCATGTAGCTGCACCAAGGATGAGATACCTTTTCCCAAGTTTTGAATGGAAAGAAGTTCCAGATACTGTGTTCCTCTAAAAACACAACTGGAGAGCAGGATGTTTAGAAGGACCCCATTTTCTCTTCACAGGCACACACTTGGGTGTCCTGGCTGTTAGGCCCTGGGTGCGAGGTTCAGTTCGCACCTCCATGAAGCCTTCGTGCTCTCTGGATAACTCGCTGTCATGTGGGGCCAGGGAGGCCTTCTGAGCTGACCGAGGTGACTGCTTCTTGATTTTCTCGTTCATATCTTTGCCCGGTGCCACCAAGCAGCAGCCAGGACATTCCCTTCCCTGGGTCGGGTTAACTGCAGGTGGAGCAAACCCTGGGAAGGGGCTTTATGGTATTAGTTTACTGTGGCCGCTCTATCAAATTACCACAAACTCTGCAGCTTTAAACAACTGAAATGTATTCTCTCTCAGTTCTGGAGGCCGTAAGTCTGAG
>NW_005327370.1:0-2716 GCF_000412655.1 Myotis brandtii | reverse complement strand
GTGTGTGTGTGTGTGTGTGTTCATTGGTGGGGCCAGGGGAGGCCTTGCTTGTTGTTATATCTCAACACTGACAATATACATCGGCAAAATTTGGAAACATTGTATAAAGTTAGAAAACAACCCAGAATATCTTTTATTATTTCAGACACAACCCTCACTCCCCATCACTCTCTGTAATATGCTTTTCTTTGTTTTTCTCCGCATCCCTGTTGTCATTTGATATTTTATCACTGGATTTTTATAATTTCAGTTTATCTTCTCTTTACTCCACTAGAATATAACTTCTTAAAGGCAGATATTTGGTCAGTTTTAACTGCTTGTATCTTCATAGAAAATGTCTGGTACGCAGTAGGTAGTCTACTAAATAGTTGTGAATACATATATGAATGAAAAGAAATCAGGACCAGCCAGTCACTTCTGAAAAGTGTGGCTTGTGTGTATAAATGATAATGTGCACCAGGAGCCTGGGAATGTCCTCAGCAGTTTATGGGAGATTTCACCTTGAAAACT
Organism: Myotis brandtii; assembly: GCF_000412655.1. Classification (NCBI taxonomy): domain Eukaryota; kingdom Metazoa; phylum Chordata; class Mammalia; order Chiroptera; family Vespertilionidae; genus Myotis; species Myotis brandtii. The sequence continues at coordinate 2,206 of NW_005327370.1, read as the reverse complement.
CATTATGACTTTATTATCTTTTCAACAGATATTAAATTCTTTGGTGCATAATGTTTGAAACTCTATTTCCATTCCTTCAATATATGTTTACTGGGTACTGTATTACCTACTGAGAAATATAAATCTAAGTAAAACATTTCCTGTCCTCAAAAACTCAGGTGTATTTAGAAAAGACTGATACACTCTTAATTTTACAAAAGGTACCTTTGTTTTCTGTTTATCTGCCATGTCCATTTTCAGTTCATCAGTTCATTCCATCATTATAATATTGGAAGTAAGACTCATTTTGAAATCAGATTTAGATATTAATTTTCAAGAAATTTGCCATAGAATCAAGTATGTAAACCGAATAAAGCTAAGGGAAGATTTGTTAGTTTCTGTTGTAGTTTTTATTCCTGGAAGTTCTTAGCAAAAGTTACATTAGAACATGAATTATTAAAAATATCTAAGTGCTCTAATTGTTGGGTAGTGTTCTATGTGAGACATTCTGATAGTTTTAAATTGTAAGTTGTTCTTTTAACATAAAAAAGAGGGGTTTCTTTTTGAAGTATAGCCTGGAGCATAGAGAAGTATATAACTCCTGCTGTTTCTTTACTGTTTGAACTATTGATCAAAATTCATAGTGAGAAACTATGAATTGAGAATACATTTGGTTTTTCTTGTATTTGAAATAACATACCTATATGTATGAAGTGGACTTGATTATATAATCTTTGTTGTAGTTATATGTCTTTGAGATATTTTTAAATTAATGCTTACTTTTTATGAATTCTTTCTAGTGGACCTGGTATTTCATTTTTTCTTTTTATATTTTGTCTACAAAATATAATCATCATCTTAGCACTATATAAATGGTAATTAAGAACAGTTACAGTTTATTAAACACAGAATATTATTTTATTCTAACCAAAAATATTTATTAAGACACTCCCTGGCATCTTTCCTCTTAGTTGGCATAGCAAGGGTATGGCAGAAACACCTTTAAATTTACACAGAAGACAAATACTCTACTTTGTGGAAGTTCATACGAAGCATCAGCTTTCACAGAATTATTTTAACTCAAATCCTCACTTAACATTCGGTTAAGACATTGAAGTCTGTGTATAGTTGGCAACATCCCATTGCTATGATCTGTGGATTGGTAGGGATCCAAGACAGACCATTGTCACTAAGTTCATCTATCGTTCGGGTTTGAGAAATAATACTTAGGGAAGAATTCACGAGGGTCATGTACATTAAGTTCTCAAGTTATTAAAAACGTATTTTGGATAGAATTAGGTGAACAGTGGCTTGGATACCCACTCTGCACGAGGTGGCCCACTGAAGACTGACTTTCACTGAGTTACACAGTGGAGTGGTTTAAGAAGCCTGTACTGAGAGTCACTGTAAGAACCAGATCATGAAAATACAGTTTTGTCTATTCAAGGATGTTGTGGAGGGGCATGTTCATTACATCAGACAGCATCCTCTTATGGGAAAGACTGCTTAATTTTTAATGCCAGAAAGGGTGTGGGAATATTTTGAATTGTATAACTAATAGCATTCCTGCCCTCCTTTCCCACCATGTGTCCCCTGCTCTAGGTTTCTGAAAACTCATAGCCTAGTGATGGTCAGAATGTAGGCCATTATTATCACCCCACCCCCCTGGATAATGTCCTCACTTGTACTTTATCTCATTCCCTTCACATTTCATTGATGCAATTTGATCATAATTTTTATTTCTATGGAAGATATCTTAAGTTCTTTTTGAAGTAAGGATGAATATAAGTATGTTATATAAATCGTAAAGTCACCCACTCATGGTCCAAATAATTTAGGTATAGGATAGGCTTTATTTGAATTATCTGTTTCCTGTTGATACACACTCTAGCTGGCTTTCTTTGGACAAAATATTCGGCTCCTTCTGGATTGTTGAGAATTTATTTTCAGTTTGATGATTTCTCTCCCAGGATGAGTTTTGGGAGTAGCAGAGACATGGCTGGCTACCATCTGCCTGTGTCTCAGGGCCTTTGCATGATCTGTTTTCTCTGCTTGAAACTTCCTCCCCTCCCCCCAACACCTCGCTTGGTTGCCCCTTGCCCTTCAGATCTCAAGTTAAACCTCTCATCAGGGGGGCCCTACAGACAGCTCACTCTCCGCAGCTGTCCAGTGAGCCTCCATCCTGCCATTGTTGTATTTCCACCACAGAACTCAGTCACTGGCACTT
>NW_005327369.1:0-2714 GCF_000412655.1 Myotis brandtii | reverse complement strand
TTGACTAATGAGTTTGCCGACCACTGCACTAGGTAATTCTTATAGCAACCCTAAGATCCCTAATGTAGCCAAAGTTTATTTTTCACTCATACTTTATGTCCAATTAGGGTAGGTATCTGCTCCCCCCAGTTACTTGGGGATCTGGATTGATTTCTGAAGGCTTTCCTATCTTCATGTCAAATGACCTGGAATATTTGGCTTTCTTGAGCCTTGCATCAAGAGAAGATACACTTAACAATTACAAGTAAATTTTTATTGCTTCAGCCTAGTGGTGATAACTAACACTCCATCACACTTAATTGGCTAAAACGGATCACTTAACACCATTAACCTACAAGAGGCCTGAGAAAGGCAGTTTTCTGTGTGCCTGGAAATGGAGGAAAACCAGGCACCATTATATTTTAATGCAGAAAACAGATAATAAACAAGTAAGCAAATAAAATAATTTCAGTAATAACAAATATTCTGAAGTCATAGAACAGGATAATATTATAGAAAATAACCCCATGGAAGTGAAGGTTATTTTAGACCGGGGGTCAAATAAAAAACCCCTATGAAAAAAATGACATTTGTTATGAGATTTAAATAATGAGAAAGACTAACCCATGCAAAAATCTGTATAGTTTGCAGAGACTGGGAGAATAACAGGTAGAAGGAAATGTAAGTGAAAAGACCTGAGATAAAAATGCACTTATGTTTGAGAAACAGAAGGATGGTAGGCCTGGAAATAAATAGAAAACGGGTAAAAGAGTGGCAAGACATGAAGTTAGACTGGTCATTTGGGCAAGATCATGTAGTACCATATTGGATAGAAAAAGCACTTTAATGCTATACATGTTACTAGAGGTCATTAAAAAAATCTTAAGCCTTCAGGTGGTATGTGATATTTTATAATTTACACTGTAGAAGGACCATTCTGTTTAGATTTTGGATACTGAATTATAGGCGGGCAAGAGTAAAGTCAGAGGAACCAACTACATAATTGTTGCAGCACCACAAGGGAAAGAAAATGGCTTTCTAAACAAGGAGGGAAATGCTGAAGTTGGAAGGAAGTTACTCTATTCAAGATGTTATATGGATTTAGAGTTGATAGGATTTGTTGATACATTATGGGAAGTAAGAAAAACAGAAAATACAAGATCATCTCCATATTTTGCTCTGTGCACCTGAATAAATGCCACTTATTGCAATAGGTTGGAGCAAGATGAGGAATAGAAATAAAAGTTGTTCCTGAGGGTACTAAGTTTTGAAGTATCTATTCGACTTCCACATGGTAATATCTGGAAATTGGTTGGGTATGGACATCTGAGGCAGAGAGAACAGGCTCACCTTGGCATTAAACAGATATTCAGTAAAGCATACCTTTAAAGCCAAAGGTCTGGTTAAGATATCACAAGAAGAGAAATAGATGATGAAGCAGGACTATTGACTGGGGTATTGCTGGACAATTCACGGAGTCAGAGACAAGACCCCTGCAGCAACCAACTTTAGCACAGATGTTTGCTATGGTAACACAAAACAAAACAAAAACAATTAAAAATCCCAACAACAAAAAGCAGAAAGAGCATATGAATCATAGAACATTTAATTATGTCACACTGCCAAAATGTCATCTGTGTATTCCAAGGGCATAATTCAGATCAACATTAAAAAACCCCACTTATTACAATCACCAACAACCAATACAAACAATCCAGTTAAAAACATATGGTTATATGCTAGTAATTGATGATTTGCTATTCATTTGGAGGAAGAGAAAGATGACCTTTTAGTCTGTCACACTAAAAATTACTGATGTGTGTTTCATTAGCAATACACATTCTTTGAGACTAGTCATTAAGGATGTGAATAGAAATAACCTACAGAACCCAAGCAGCCAAGCATGACATATTTGCTTTCCGGAAAGAGGAAGACACAAGACAAGGAGAATCTTACTTCAAATGCAAATATTCCTCAAGTCACTGATCAAGTGCTCATTCATCCCACAGTTTGTGTCATTGCATTGGAATCTAGCAGCCATAGTTCCATTAAAAGGATGCTGAAATAAAGTACATTATGTCATGGAAATGTTCTAAGACCTCTCTTTTTCTTATCTAGGGCCTCTGAGAAAGAGGGGATATGAACAATGCTATAATGTCAGAGGGATTTGTCTAAATGTATCATAATGATCAATTCTAAAAAAGTTCTCCATGAACTTACAGGGGTAATCAACACCAGGCTATTTGTACATTATTGGCAGTCTGGTATGCTGATTAATAAGGCAAACTTGGTTTTAAATCACAAGTCTTTTGTCAAGTTACTTGATCTCTCTGAATCTTATTCTCCCATATGCAAAATAAAGATAATTGTATCTTTTCAAAATGTAATGTGTTAAATTATAAAATATATTTAAAGTGCCTAGTGAAGTGCCTGACACAGTACAGAGCTACAATCTCTTATAATGCTATTCTGAAATTCAAAAAGCTCTGAAAAAAAGTTTTTCTTGCTTTGTTTTTAATTGCTCATTTAGTGACAAAACCTGACTTGACCTGAACTCCTTTTGCTGCCAAACCTGTCCTCAGATGATGTAAGGTTATTTACAGTTTGTAAGTTTTTAAAGCCCACTTAGTGTGCATATCACTTACCTTGTATCCATTACATAGTCTGGTACTGCTAAAAAAGAGCATGTGAGTGTAACATCAATGTTATGATACTTTAGTGTTTGTTTCCCTTAA
>NW_005327368.1:0-2710 GCF_000412655.1 Myotis brandtii | reverse complement strand
CAGTGATCCCCACCTAGGTTACGTCTGTGTAAGAATCCATCACATGAATGATCTTGCTTACTATGGGGGCCCCCATACAGTGCAACATGGTGACTAAGAGGCTGGGCTCAAGAGTCAGACTTGAATCCTGACTCAGCCACTTAGCAGCTATGTGGCCTTGGGCAAGTTTCATCATGTCTCTTGACTCAGTTTATTCATCTGTAAAATGGGAATAGCAGTCTTAGTCACCTCATAGACTTGTTGTGAGGATTTAATGAATTAAACCATGTAAAACAGTGTCTGGCAATTGGTAAACATTCAATAAATGTCAGCACTTCACTTTGTTACTTCCTTTCTCAGTGTTGCCCAAGGCTTTCCCATTGCATGTATTTGGGCTGAAACTTAAGCCTAACAGACAAATTAGGGAGGACAGCAACCAGGTCAATGGCTTGCTTTTTCCCTTCTTCTCCAGGGAAAGAGGCTGAGTAGATGGATATGCACGGGACAAGTCAAAATAAGGTCAGACAGAAGAAGAAATGAGGTAGCATAGGTAACCGCATGTATCATTAAAGGTGTGAAGCAGAGCTGGTTATATCCTTTCTCTATTTTTACGAAATAACTAGTATATGTAGATCTTTTTTTTTTCTCAGAGTGGAATGGGTATCTGCTTTATATTTATATTGCAGAGCATTTTTCCTACAGGGACTAAGAGTAACAAACACAATAATAAAGCCACATTTTGTAAAAATTTCGTAATTTAAAATAGGCCCATTTTTTGAGATGCACTGGGAGTGCACTACTTTTCATAAAGGGCAGGTGGTCCCCAGCTCCCCACCTATAAAAACAGCTCACATAAGTTTGCAGCCATTTTTTTCAAACTCTCATTAACTAAATCTGAAGTAGGTTTAAATTGAATGTAGGCCAGACTGACGTTTCTTGTCCATGGAGAGCTGAAATAGAATGTTTATATTCCAGAGGCTTTTGTTTTTCTCATTATTTTCTCCACTCATTAGTCTCTCTCAGCTGTGCATGTGGTCTCGGCCCACTTGTTTGGGTACCGGAGTCATTACAGCCCTCTTTCCTCACACAGGTCAATGTGGCAAAGAGACATTTTAGAAATGGCTTTGAATTTTTGCGAGGCTGAATTGAATTCATGTGTTCTATCCGTCTACTTAGGTCTCAAACAAATTGAAACCATTTTAGTTTAAGAGTCAAATCCTCATTAGGACAAGTTTCAATAGGAGGCACACTGGTTTGTAGCATGTTCGCCATAGCCATGGTTTTGCCCCAGGCCAGACCTACAAGGCAGCAGACCTATGGGGTGGAAACAGAGAGGAGATGCTTTAAAATGCTCTTTACACATTATCTCATGGCACGTGGAAGGATGCTGTGGCCCGTTGTTTTCCTTAGCTGGAGACCAGCGGTCTGCACCTGTGGAGAATCAGATGGCGTGCCCTCTGAGTGCAGCCGCCGCCAGGGTGGGTGTCAAATCCTGTGCCCTCTGCCTTGTTTTTCTAACTGGCTGGGAGACGCTGGCCTAGCACCAGGGCGGGTTTATTACATCCTCTCTGGGCTCAGAGTCATGGACACTTTTCAAGTAAAGAAGTGACACACATCTTGCCCAGGTCGCGTGTCTGTGACATCCGGCAGGCCTTGCACAAAAACACTTTTGAGAGGAAAAGGAAAAGAATGACAAAGGCAACTGAAAACCACATTACTCTCCTCATCCTGACTGTGGAAAAACATCCTGCAAAATAGGAGCCTGATAGACGATTTGTGCCCTTCACTTGCAAAAATCAAGACAAAAGGATTTGGGGCGCATTCTATAAGAGGAAGGACCTGTGACTTAAAACCACAATTTCCCCCAAAGATGGTAAAAGTTAGTTAACACTTTGGTAGGCTCAATAACTTCAGGGATTTATTTTCTCAAGCCTTGGTTGGTGCAAGGCAGCTACCACTTGGTGCTGTAGAATTGTCATCAATTATGGGCATTTTTTTTAAATCCCAAATAAAAATAGCTTTATTGTTTTTTCATATCATAAGAAGGTTACATGCTAACTGTACATAATACTAGTAATAAGCCTCTTGCACAGTATAAAGAAAAGGAAAACATTTTAGTACAAAATATGCTTTCAAATAACTGCTGGTATTTCATATCCTCTCTTCCTCAATGCCACGGGGTTAAGCTGCTGATTCTTTCTAGATGCATGCAGGACCCAGTGCTGGTGATGGGGACACAGAGGAGAAAGACAGGGTCCTGCCCTGGAGGGACTCACAGTGAATGGGGATGAGGGAGATGTACAAACAGATGACTCCAATTTAATCGTCAAATCCTCTTCAGGACCAAGTCCCTATAGAAGGCACACTGGTTTGTAGACTGGGCCAGAAAATGAAAACTCCTCATTGATTACCAGGCAGCTCCTGTCTTCTATCTTCTCTCTCCACATGTATTCATCACTGGTACCCATGTGACCTAGGAACAGTATTTGTTTCTGTTCATAGTGCAGACAAGTAAGTGAATACTATGTACTTCAGTTCCTAAGAAACTAAAAGAGTCCGGTAAAAGGACAGAAATTCCCAACAAATAGTTGCAACCCTAGAATAGTAAATGGTTACAGAAGTTGCATATTGCAATAATTCTCGACAGTGTCTTATGATTATCAACTGTAATTGAGACCAACTGACCAAATCTGCAAAGGGATCCCAGGTCCTCCGTGAGCAGGCAGCTTGG
>NW_005327367.1:0-2709 GCF_000412655.1 Myotis brandtii | reverse complement strand
CATTTGTAATGGAGTGAGGTTGAGGTCAGTGAGAATGGTCAGAAGTTGAACTGTAACACAGCAGCACCAGAAGCCTCAGCTGATGCCATGCAGGGCTCTGAAACTGGGCTGGGCTTCCATATATGTCCCGAATTGAAAATAGGGTCTGGGAGCTTTGTCAACCAGTGTCAACCAGTCATGAGATGAGGGTTGGTCCTGGAGGTGAACATAATCATAAGCAAGGCAGATCACTGTGACCGCAGGTAATTCCAATGAGGGACGTGGCTGTGAGCTACCAACAGGCAACACTGCTGGCATCTGGATAATGATCAGTGCCTCAGTCCTAAAGGGGCACCTTGGCAGTGCCCACAGCATTCGCTACAGTCTGACTTCTAGAATGCTTTATTTGAGTCCTATTTATCCCAAATGCATGTTTGTCACCCTGGAATTGTGTACAGAAATAAGTTTGTACCAAAATAAATTAAGAATCTTTTCCAATTTACATGTAGGATCTATATCAAAAAATATGATTGCCACATGAAGGCGACACTGTTAATGCACCAACAATAAACATGATTTTATAAGTTGTTGGGATGGATTTTTACCATTCCTTATAATTACTCACCTTATAATACCTTATAACCTTGTATTTGCAAGGCATGTCTCTGCTAAGACTTATCTTCTGTAATCATTGAGCAGGAAAAACCCACAGGAGTATATATAGGTATCCAGTCCAAGACCATGGCTTCATTGGTACTCTAAATACCTGGGCTAAATAGTCACAGGCATGCATAGTAATTTAATGAAGATACAATAACTTTTTGGTGAAGATACAATGTACAATCCAAATATGAAACTTCATTTCCTATGCTGATTTGAGCTAAATGCAATTTTACTCTTCAGTAAGAGGAAACATTTTTAAGAGGAAGATAATTTTTAAATTTTTTAAATCCTTGAATGCTAAATTTTAAGCTAAGCATTAGTAATTTTAGCCTTAGAGTGATTAAAAAATTAGAATACACTAATATGTGTGATGAAACATAACTATTATCAGTGCTTGCAGATCATCATTACTTGACTTTTTTTTCATCTTTGGAAAAGTTAATACATATTAAGCTCTCATTCAAATGTTATTTTAATACTACATGTATATTAACATTTATCAATTTGGGGGCATAATTTTAACATATTCTCCAAAGCCCTGTCTACTGACAACAACACATTTGATCAAATAGTATCAGTCTTGCAAATAATGTGACTACATAATGACCGTTACAAGGCCTGATGGATTTTTCTCAAGATATATTCCTTAAAAAGTATACATTCTTTATAAAAGTGTTCTTATATAATAATACAAAACGTGATTACCAGTGCTAATCATTTTGGTTGAAATCATTCTGCAATCATTACTTCCAATAAAAATGATTGACTGTCTAAGTGACTGACACGAGGAGTGAAATACTCTATTTATTTCTATTACCATTGTTGGACTAGCCCATAGGCACTGCAGCTAAGGCTTGTAATGTGAGAAAGGATATACTTCTCCAGAAAAATAACAATAAACTTACCTTCCATTCATCCAGGAATGTTAGTTTCAAAAGTAGACAGAAATTCCAATATTTTTCAAAATATAGAGGTAGATTCATTAAAGAGTCAGAATTTAAACCCAGGTCTCCTAACTTCTAGATATATCTTTCTATTAAATAATTAATTTAAATAAGTGATATTAATACTTACATTTATAGAAATCTGCATAGGCAAATTGAGGTTATATATCAAATGTCTTAGAATTCAAAAGAAAATACATATGCCAAAAGTGAGCCTGAAAGACTCTATTAAATTCAGTCTACTCATACACTTGGTCTCTTGAAAAATTTCTTGACAGTTAAAAATCTTTTATAAAAAATTGAAAATTTCCATATCAATGTATTCGTTTTATACTATTGTAAACAAGTTACCACAAACTTAGAGGCTGAAAAAACTCCCATTTATTCTCTCATAGTTCTGAATGTCAGAAATCCAGGGGGACTTGGCTGAGTACTGTGCTTAGGGTCTAATGAGACAAAAATCAAGATAGTGGCTGTCCTTTGCTCTTGTCCGGGGCCCAGGGTGGGGAAGGGAGGACCATGGACTTACAGCTCATTCAGGTTGTTGGCAGAACCTAGTTCCATTTGATTGTAGCACTGAGGTCCTCATTGCCTTGCTGTCTGCTGGCCTGGGATGGTTTTCAGCCTTTGGTTCTTCATTTATCTCTGACTTCCCCCCTTGGCCACCAGCCATAAAAAGCTATCTGTTTCAAGACTCATGTGATTAGATTAAGCCCACCTGGATGATCTTTCTGTTTTAGGTCAACCTGATAATGTCCCTGTTTTATGTCTATGGCATAATACAATAACAAAGAGTTTGTTCGCTCACTATGTCCACAGGTTCTAGGGATTGGCCTAGGACACATTTAGGGAGCAATCATTCTGCCTACCACAATTAAAATAAGAAATAAAATGAAATGAATTTAAGAAAACTGTAAAAGTGATTATTTAAAACACTGATTGATTAGTATTTCATTTATGAATCCAAATTTTCACGTAAAACCAAAGGCATTAATTAATAAGCAAAACATGTAACTTTACATTTTTGTCCTCAAAAACTATTTTTAACCTTTATCTCAGAACCACTCCTCTATCCCAACTTCTTTTTTCTTTTTTTTATTAAATATATTTTTATTGATTTCAG
>NW_005327366.1:0-2708 GCF_000412655.1 Myotis brandtii | reverse complement strand
TGAACCTGAGACCCTTTGGTGCACAGGCTGATGCTCTCACCACGGAGTCACACTGGCCAGGGCATAGCCTATACTTCTCAAGCATCAAATATTTATCTCTCTCCACAGCTGGATTAAATTTGGCATTCCATTTTTCTAAGGACTTTTTTCCTTTAATAAATCAGCATTAAATATTTAACTCTTTGACCCATCTGAAGTTTACTTTAATAAATAATAGGAAACAGAGATCCAAGTTAATCCAAATCAATTTTTAGCCCTAGTATTCTGCTTGCCTGACAGTCTTTATTAAGCAGTGATTTATCCCCCATCCCCACCATCATCATTTTCTTTAACTCTTGATAATGATTTTCAATCCAATATTTTTCATGGGGCAGTCAGAGAAGTTAGTTATTATAGGAGGTGATGTAGATCACTTGAACCTGAAGACCCTCTGAGAACTGGCGATGTGGGGCTGCCAAAAAACCAACTGGTAAGCACATGGAAAGTTAGGACTAAAAGGGTGGATTTTTACATTATTTGGTTCAACCCCTCCCTCCTAACACAAGTAAGAAACTGAGGCACCGATGAATTAAATATGGTTCGAGTCACCCTGCTAGGGTCTGTGGGAAAACAGATAGAATTAAAGGCACATAACTAGAAATTAGGAAGATGGGTTTCAGATTAAAAATGCATATAAGCATTAAAAATATGGCTAATAACAACTAAATAATACGTAAAATATATAGCTAATAATATAAATATACAGCTAATAAAAATGTACAGCTGGTAATAAGAACAGCTACTATTCACTGAAGATCTACTGTGTTCCCAGCTCTGTGTATCTCTTTTAAGCCCCATGACAACCCTGAAAGGTATGCGTCGTCATTCCCATTCACATCCCTAGTAGTTTGTTCACAATCTGCCACCAAGTGGCAGGAGCTCCCAGCGCTCTGTGCGTGAGAGCTTTTTCCCACTACACAACACCGCCTCCCAGCTACCAGTGGTAGAAGTCTGGGCAAGCCAAGTGCCCACTAAAGAACCTGCTTCACTAGGATGAAACCACCCCACTACTTAGGTTCATTTGAAACTGGTTAAAGGAGTTATCTCAATTCCTAGCATTGGGTGAGTTGGGACAAATCAAGGGACCACTTTAGGACTCAGTGTACGCAGTTGCCCTCGTAGGGGAGGCAGACAGGATGCTCTCTGCAGTCGCTTTCCATTTTAAAATTCTAGGACTGGACGTTCTGCTGGCCACTTTGTTCATCCACACGTAATGAAAGCAGTACAAGATGTTCAAAGTAGTGCAACCCATATTTTTACTCGACTAACCTGTTTTCCTATAAAACAATTTCAGGGCCAATAAAAACCTTTCATAGAAATTAAGTCTATGCAATCCATGAAAGAAAAACAAAAACAAATAGTTTGCAATTTTTTCAACTGACATACAATTTTTAAAAAAAGGGGTTTTCAAAACAGATTACTTTTAATACAGTGGTGGTATAAGATGGTCTGAAAGAATGAATACGGTGTTTGACTAACAGTAATAATAATCATCATAAATAAATGCCAGTTGAGTGGGTTAACAATGGAATGGATTTTATTTAACTAAATTGTAATGGCTGGGTCAAAAAATAGATTTATTAATTTCAAGCTTCTAATGCACAACTTCAACCATCTTTTTAATAATTACTGACTAAATGGTAGTTTTTGTTTAGGTCCTTTCCACAGACTATAGCATAAATATATATAGAAAATGGAACCATGTGTTAAATATTCTGATAATCCAGAGTAGTTCCCACAAGATCTAAGATGTGAGTATTTTTCTTTCTCTGAATGAAAATAGAATTTTTGCAAGAACATAGAAGCTATTGACAATGACAAGAAACACAGCCTTTCCCACCTCTTGGCACTAACACAGGCTAAGGGGGGCATCTCATGATGTGCATTTCTGTAGTTGTACCTTAAACCTTCCAGGAAGAAATTCTAAAGAATTTAGAAATAGAAATTAGGAGGTGAGGATTTTTTTTAAACTGACCAAACTAAGTCATTTTATTAAGTACAAATAGGAAAAAAGGGGGGCTTCCCTAGAGATTTCTAAAAATAAAATACTTTGGGCTGGTTAAAAATAGACATAAAAACCTCACAACGTGCCTCTTAGTCATGTGATTCTATGAGTTTTGGGTAGTTTCAAGTTTACATTTTCTATTCAAAATCATTAACAGCATTGGACATATCGCCTGAAGAGGGCACCCTTGCCTACAGAACCAAGATCCATTGGAGAAACTAATTTGTAAACAAATCTGTGGAACAAACCGCTATGTCAACTTCAAATTGTCAGTGGTCAGGCTTTTCTTAAAATTAGATTATAGTTTAAGTAAAATATACATATGTATATGTATAGTATATAGTATATATTATAAAGCGTGAGGAGGAAAGGAACTCCTGACTGCCCAGCATGAAAATTTAGAAAATGGAAATACTCCAGTAACTAGGAAGCTCCTATATGCTTTTCCTAATATATCTTCATCTTTCCTCACTCTTAAGGGGACCATTTTCTTGAATCATGTTATTTGTAATTTCCTTGCCTTTTTTCATAGTTTTATCACCTATGAACTGTTTAATTTTGCATCCTCCCCCCTCCTTTTTTTGTCCTTAATGTAACTACCATACTGCACGAATTCTGCAACTTGCCTTTTCAATCAATGTTAAGTGTTTGGGATCTATCCATA
>NW_005327365.1:0-2707 GCF_000412655.1 Myotis brandtii | reverse complement strand
CCCCCCCCACGGGCACACACAGGGCCTTACCTTATGAAGATATCACACAATAGTCTACCTCGGAAAGCATACAGCGATCTCTCTGACACAGTGCGTCGTCCAGTAGGCAGTGTCTGTGCGTCTCGTTTTCTCATCAGATAAAAAGTGATTGAAAATGGAGGGGGTCTTGGAGGCAGTCCTCATTAGGCTCCTTGGGAGGTGAAGGGGGCAGTCTTCAGAGTTGCCTCTCTACGAGAACAACCTCAAAACATGCAGGCCTTTTATCCTTTCGTGTCATAGCTCATTCAGGGCAACAGAAGGCCAATTAAAAACCATCCCAGAGGATGTCCGATCACAGAAAAGATAGAATTAGTCGCCCCCTGCTGTGAAGGCTTTCTTATTCCTGTTTAATTTCTTGGCATGTCTGCTTCCTGGGGCATCTTCTCGGATAAGCGTCAGAGTATCTCTGTGGACTGGTCGGAGCCAGAGTGCTGATAAAGGCCTGTGAAGCAGGTTTGACATGTCAGTGGAACCCTTCCTCTCGATGGGTGATGAGCTGAGGAGCTTTCTTTTCGTTACGCCCTGCACGAGGGCTTCTTGCAGGATGATAACATAAAGCCTGGCGTTCCCGCCAAATAGGGAACAGAGGTGCTTAGAGTTCATCCTAAACATGCTTTGTACCCCAGGGGATCTTGCTTGGCCAATACCAGTAGGTAACTACGTGGGAGAAAAATCTCAGGATGTAATGAGTTCGTTATCAAATATTCCTGGGAGAGGGTGGGGAGTGTTTTTGTTTTTTACTTTTTATAGAACTTTGCTTTTCTACAATAATGTACATATTTTTGCCATTGTATTTGCTTTGCCTTTTTTTTTTCTTGTAAATAAAGTTGCCACCCTGCATGTGCTTGGAAAATAAGTGCAGCAAAATAGGAACTTGGTTCACATCCACTCTGAGAGTCAGTGAATCCTTAGGGATTGAACTTGGGGTGACCTGAAGAGGGGCAAGATGGGTAGGCATGTACAGAAACAAGCCCAGGGACCAGCTAGTGATGCGGGGCCGTCGCATGCCCTTCCCTCAACACGCAACGCAAGTACCAACATTTGGAAGAGAAGCCAGTTGTTAGTCGATGCTCCTCACTTTGCAATGTTTGTGCCCACACCAGGGTTTCTCGGTAATTTTTTCATGATCACCCTCCAAGAAAAAAAATTAAATTGAATTTAAATTCTCCCTAATGAGAAAAATTAAATATTAAACAAAATCTTATTGGGTGATATTGAGCTTTGGGGTGCCACAAACCATTGTAATACTGAGAGGTGTTTGCTCTCCTCTCTCCGCCGAGTCAAGGTCACACTGAGAATGCAGGGTCTACACTGAGGAATTAAAAAGCTTCCATAATTCAGACAGCTTTTCTCAAATGTCTCAGCTTTCTTAAAGATGTGGGGTGAGAGCTTTGGAACCTTTGACTGTTTATAATTTTAGGGTTAGGTGTTCGTGGCCTTCCACATCTTCCCACCAACTCGTGACCTCTGACCCTTCATGTTGATCAAGGAGGTGGCAGCTCTTGGGCACCTTCAGGTTTACAGTCTCAGAAATGTCACCTGCTCTGGACTCTCAGCACAAAGCTGGCGAAGCAGCCTCGGTGGGACTGTCCGCAATGCTCATGCTTGCTCAAGGCAAGGCGCGTGGGTGCAAGGCAACCCCTACCACAAGTGACAGGGTTATGGTTTTCTGAGATGTTTGCCTAGATGGTGTCTCTGGGCTCTCCCATCTCCTCTGGTGTCACTGGAGGTGGTGTGTGACAGTCAAGAGGAATTTTTAAGGAAGAAAAGAGAAAGCGACATCTGGTTCTCTTTCAGGGGAAGAGGAGACTAAGAAGGAAATGGCAGGTGCAGAGGGAGAGGGAAAGGAATAGAAGTGGCATCTCTTGGAAGCTGTGGTTTGTGTGAGGGCAATGGGGACGCGCATGGCTGTCACAGAGCATCTGTGTTGGTAGCAGTGCAGCGTGGTCAGAGCCTCCCCTGTAAGTAAAGTGAGGTAGGAAGAACATTCGTGTTCCCTGGGCACTATCATCTACAAAATGTCTAGGCAAACCCTCCTAGGACAACCCCACCTAAAAAACAAAAACAAGGAATTCCTGTCTCAGAACTGCTGGTCTAAAAGCCAGAAGGGACATGCCAATGGAAATTGCTGGAAGAGATAGACTACTCTGCTCTCTTTGCTGTACACCCCAATCTTGTGGAGTAACATTTGAGATTGATGGCAAATATGAAGTAATTTGGACTTCCAGAAAAGGAAGGAGTTTTGTACAGAGGAGTGTGAGCAAATCCACAGGCATGTTATCATTTGGTCCAACTCAAAGGTCGATGAGCAAGAGCCTAGAGCTTCTTGAGACTGGAGAACAGCATTTGAGGAGAGGAGAATATGCGAAGCTTAGGCGTGTTCACTTTATAGCGAGATCCAGAAAAAAGTGTAATGACATCTTAAACTAGACTGGTTATTACTCAACGCTGTTACTTCGAGCAGATGGACCAGTCGCGTGGGAGGGCCAGAGGCAGAAATTTCAAGGTGTCAGTTGTGCGGTGACATTTGTTTCATGATGATCAATTTTATATTGAAGTGGCTCAGAGCAGATATTTTAGATGAGCTGGGTTTATACTGCAAAACTCAACACAAGTGTGGACTTTGCTTGGCGGTGGTGAGGTAAGACAACGAGTGTGTATTGCATTA
>NW_005327364.1:0-2689 GCF_000412655.1 Myotis brandtii | reverse complement strand
TGGAATTGATGGTGAGATTTGAGTAGGTTGTTCTGGACAGTAGTGGAGAACATAGATACAGGATGCAATTCTTATTTAGAAGCTGAAAAGTCTTTTAAGAAAGATATGAGGTACTAGAGCCTTTGAATGTTAAAGGTTATGGTCCAATGAAAAAAGAGAATACAGATGTAAGAGGGGGTGGCATATTAGGGGATTTAGCATGCTGAGGAATTGCTGGAAAATAATACACTTTATATATAATTTTAAACCCTTGATTATCTCATTTTCAGCCTTCCCTTCTTATATTGAAGAGACCTCATCTTTTTAGTTCACCCTTCTATGGATACATTCCTAAAGGAATACCTCCTATTGTTCTCTGAATCTTTTCTAAGTAATCCTAAACACCATTATTATGAAAAAGCATCTCCTCAGGTGATGGAGATTTGTCTGCAGGTGGCTTATTGGGACCTGTCTCTGTAAACACTTCTAAGGGAATAAGAGAAGCAGGATTAGGTGGGGGGCAGATTTTAACTGTGCTGTAGTTGCAACAGTGGGCTCAGCCAGTTCTAGTGAAGGCTCAGAAGTTGATATGTCTGATCTGAAGCAAAAGCCTTTGTACTCTGTACCAACCTGACCTTAGGTACAGGGTGCCCCCAGGAGGGTGTGGTACTTTGGATGAGACAGCTCCCTTGAGCTCAGGACGATTCCTGGAAGAGTCTCTGCAGTAACCTGCCAGCAGGCAATACACCCGGCATCTGGGAGTATTAGGACTGTCTTCCAAAGGGGGAATGTAGGCAGCTTCCAGAATTAAATTTATAACATTTATAATGAGGGGAAGGAGGAAAAAATGCAATGAATAAGAAATGAGTTTAAGGACAGAGGAAACAGGAGTGATAGGTCATCAAATGAGTCTTCATTTTCTGTCTTCAAAGTATGTTAAGGTCTTAGCTAAAATGTGTCTTGACTGAAATCATGCACTTGTCATCGAATAATCAGAGAGAATATACGGTTAGTGCAGTTTTTTTTTTATCCTATAGACTTCTGGATTTATTATTGTTGTTATTTAGCTCTAATGGAATATGTATTCTTTGTTTCTAATACATGTACAACTGACCAGAATCACAGATTACAGTCTGCCTATCATTATGGGACTCAATTTTGTGGTATAACTGAACCTGTTACTTGTTTTTTTACTTAATTTAGAATCATAGAGCATGAGCTCCATAGTGACTTCAATAATTTTCTTTGATGTTTTTCATTTACTTGTTTCTTTCTCATAGCTTGTGTATTTCTAGAAAATAATGCATCTTATCATTATATTTATTTATGGTTTTGATCTAATTATGAATTCTATGTTGATGTCATAAAATACTAGAATTTTTTAGATGTAATTGCCTCTATAATTGATATATCTCAATGGAATAATTGTTACAATATATAGTATTAAATGCATTATTTAGCAAAAAAGCTTTAGTATTAATGTGCTTTTATTAATAGGTTAAATGCTGTTTTGATTTGCACATATGAATTTTTCGATCCCACAAATAAGTACAATACATTTATTTGTATTTGGGAATATTATAGCTAAACACCATTTAGTATTAATGTCAGTGAATTTGGTTCTCTTTGTACTGTTTAATTTCTTTTAACTTTAATTTGTAACAATATTTATTGAACATAAAGTTCATTAATTGATATTTTGTAATTCAATATTTTTTTCAATTGAAATCTGTTTTTTTCTGAGGGCTTCATAATTCATTGCAGTTATTGTACCCTACAGTCAGTCCTTTATCATGATTGAATTTATTTGCATTTAAAAATTAATGTAACATATATTTCCTGGTGGAAATCACCCTGAGTGAACAGCTTCAGAATGAGTGTGTATTACTTATGTATTCATTTTAACCCAATTTGTGCCAAGGAAGATTTGAGGAAATAATGAAAACACTTCATTTAATGGGAGTGTACTAAAGAAGAAATAGGTAATTAAAGCCAAGGGAAATATAAAGAAGCCATAACTGAAAATCAAATAAAATAATATTATTAATATGTTGACCACAAGGGTCAAAGCAGTTTCTAAAGTTGAGCTTCCAACTTGGCTCTGAGCTTCCCAGTAGCAAAACAGAAAGAGAGAAATGCTCAGTCATGTAGTGTTCATTGTTAGGGAAAGTAAAAGCACTATTTTCCATTTACAGATGAGGAAACTGCAACAGACATTTATGAAACCTGCCCTGTGTTACATAACCACTTTGAATCAGGATTACAGCACAGTTAAGCTGACTTCTGTGTCCAAATTCTTTATCCTTCTCTATGATACAGTTTTCAATATCTGCCCCATAAAAATCACTAGAGAAAACACAGTTCCAGAACCCAGAGTTTGTTGTAGCCGAATTACTGTTCTGAAAAAGGATCTCAGTGTATTTAATGATAATTAATAGTGTGTCTTTGTTTATAGTTGTAGCTTAGTAAAGATATAACATTTCAATTGTACAAGCTATAAAATTAAACAAGGGCAAACAAATTTTGATGCTTTCGA
The DNA here is from genome assembly GCF_000412655.1 of Myotis brandtii. Classification (NCBI taxonomy): domain Eukaryota; kingdom Metazoa; phylum Chordata; class Mammalia; order Chiroptera; family Vespertilionidae; genus Myotis; species Myotis brandtii. The sequence continues at coordinate 174 of NW_005327364.1, read as the reverse complement.
AGAGCCATATCGCATTTTATATCCTAACTGTGAGGGTGAATATTTGAAAAGGCTGATGTTTAACCATTTTGACTTACAAAATGGTAATTTTGGGGGGTGAGGGCAGGTGCCGGGGGGTAGGGGAGGCCGGAGGGCGATCAGTGGGGGGAAAAAGGAGACATATGTACTACTATT
>NW_005327363.1:0-2687 GCF_000412655.1 Myotis brandtii | reverse complement strand
GCAGAGGAGCCCTCTGCCACTCTGGACACAGGTGAACAGGAAGCTCTGAGCACAAAACCAACTGGGCCCTGATCTGACATGGGCTCATTTTTTTCTTGTTCAACTCAACCCTTAAAAATTACCCCAGAAACCCTCCTCCAGCACAGAAAAAGTCATAAGCAAATCTTACGTGGCCTCTGCAATCACACATGGCTTGGAATGGGACATATTCCTTTTCTTTGCTGAACATGCCAATGGCTCTGTGGGCACAAACATCTGGGTCGTCTGCAAACTGCAGGTCTGCGATGCTGTCGAAGAGTTTGGCCAGGTGACGTGTCACCTAAGACAAGGTGATTAGGAAAGATAAGAGCTCTTCTCACTGGACATCTGTTCTGGCCATCTAGTGATGATGCCATAGGGAGTCACAAAACTATAGAGTTGCAGTGTTGTCTCCAAATGGTTTTTTTCAAAATAAGAATCACTTTTAAACTCCAGAGTTTGAAGTGACCTGGGTAGAGAAGTGGCCAGGCTCTCTGGTCACATCAGCAGGGTTGGGAGGTGAGTGCTTACCATAGTTTCCTATTTTCTAGATTGGAGACTGGCCAACTTCTCCATATTGGTCATATTCCTATAGTTATCATCCTGCTAAGAATGTGTGGTCAAGCTTTTAAAATTCAGACGTATTATTACACTGATACTATTAAAAAGCTTATACTATAAAACGCTGTGTTAAAATGTCTGAAACAAAAATGTAAGTCAGATACATCTTCCTCTTGAGTTGGGCCCCACGTTGGGTACATCCTTCGATACTAAGGGGAGCCCCATGGCACACTTGTTATATAAGAAAGGTGAATAGGATTTCCCCATTTTTACTGATATTGATATTGGAGCTAAAATAGTACGTGACTTTGCCAAATTGACATTGCTAAAAGTAAATGGAAGTTAGATTTTTAAACCTCCAAGTCCAGGTGACTTTTACAAGTTCAAACTCTTCTGTCACCACAACCTTTCACATCCTAAGTTGTGGGATCCTCAAAGGAACCCCCAATAAATAGCTTTTTGAACTCTACGCAGGTTCCAGACTATTGGAAAAAGGCAGAGAGTGGACCAGAGGAAGTATCAGGAGTGGGAAGAAGTGACCCTCTCTACACATGGTAGCAATAAAAGATGCTGAGTAGAAAACAGTTGGCTGGTTCCTTGAAAACTTACACACAGAATTACGATGTGACCCAGCAATTCCACTCCTAGGTAGCTACCCAAAATAACTGAAAACAGGCCCTCAAATACTTGAACACAAGTGCAGTATTACAAAAGCCAAAAGGTGGAACCCAAATGTCTACTTACGGTTAGATGGCCAAATAAACTGCCATATCCATACAATGGAATAATTTTCGGCCATAAAAGAGGAATGAAGTGCTGATACAAGCTACACCAAGGCCCATGACCTTGACAACATCATACTAAATGAAAGAAGCCAGTCATAAAAGACCAAATACTGTATGATTCCATTTATATGGAATGTCTAGAGCAGGTAAATCCATAGGAACAAAGGAGATGGATGGTTGTTAGGGGCTAGAAGGGGGAAGGAATTCAGTGACTGCTTAATGGGTATGGGGTTTTATGATGATGAAAACAGTTTAAAACTAGGTAGAGGTGATGGTTGTACGACATTGTGAATGTACAAAATGCCACTGAGTCACACACTTCAAAATGGTTAATTTTATATTATGTGCATTTTATCTCAATAGAAAAAATTTAAATAAAAGGTACTGATAACCAGAAGATGGTTACCAGCATTTATCAGCATATGGGGGCCATCTCTGTAATGAGTTTTTCTTAAAATACAGTGGAACTACACTTGATAACTATCCCAATAGCAGCATCTAGGGACAAGAGCAACTTGCCTAAAGTCCCTGCATGACAAGACCAATGACAAGACCAATACCAATAATACTATAAGGAACTCCTTAAGGGTGATTTAATCTTTGCAGCCCTTCGCCTTAACATCTTTGCCGTAGTTGCAGTTTCAGTAGTAAAGAAAATCAGAGCAAGAAATCTTCTGAGTGTAAAACAGATGAGTTTTTAAGACTCTCGCTAACTTTAAACCTAGACAGAGCGGTCACCGATGATCACCGCTCAGGTGATCATATTCTCCTCCATCCCTGTACGTTACCCCAAGGACATGTATACACAGAAGTATCTCCCATAACCTGACAATTCCCTGTCACAGCTGAAGTGTCCAGGAAGAGCACAGATGCTTAATGGCTTCTACTGTGCAATGGGCCTAAATCACGTTGAGGTGAAAAGCTGCAGGATAAATGAGACCTCAACCATCAGACACCCTCACACATTATTGCTTTGGTGAGAAAATAGTTTTGAAAGAACTTCTAGGTCTGGAGTCACTCAGCCAGTGAACAGGAAATGCAAACCCCATGGCTTGCAGATCTCCCGTTGCGTATACCTGGCATAGGAAGCCGGACATTGTCAGCTTCTGCCTTCCACATAGAGCTGCTGAGAGAGCAGGACTGGCTTTTAAGCTAATGTGGGCCCTGTTGTCCTCAGATCTGTTCCATTTCTAATGAGAGCTCTTTGTATTTATTAACACAGAATTAAAAACGAATTCATAAAAACAAATGCCTCATAGGCCCCTTTTCTGATCTCACTAAAGAAATGGCAAGGCTTTGAACACTTCAAATCATAAAAAAAAA
>NW_005327362.1:0-2684 GCF_000412655.1 Myotis brandtii | reverse complement strand
ATCAATAAAATATATTTAAAAAAAAAAAAAAGACTAGGCAGCAAAATCTTTCCTGGCAGCTGGCCATCTCCCCTCCAGCCCTTCTTCTCCACCCAGGACAGACTGGCAGGGTCAGGGACACTGGGAGCCTTGGGGCTGATACCCTGTTCTCTTCCTACCTGTGTCTCCTCCTCCCTTCCTCTTTCCCCTGGGTGATCTTCTCTCACGTGATCCTCATGCTCAACAGGCAACCTTGGGATTAGCCCAAACCCTCATCCCACACACACACACACCAGGCAGCCCCTCGCTGAGCACTCTCAGTCAGCATTCTGGAAGTACGAGACAGGACTGGGCACCGGAAACTCACCAGCTTCCTCCCCTGCCATGTGCTTCTGGGGACCTAGCCCTCCTTCCTCCAGGATCACTGAAGTCTTCACTTCCCCAGCTCCATTCTCCTCCACATCTCAGCACCTCCAACCTGTCTCCCAGGTTGGGAGACATGCTCCCTCCACCATGGCCCCTATATGAACCCAGCCAGCACCACAGCATCTCCTCACCTGTGAGCCCCCTGGGGACAGTCCTCCCCTCCAGAATTGGTTCTGAGCTCTCAGATCACATGTGGAAGCAGCCCTGGCTGTGACATTTTAAGAGTAATAGATGCTCACAAACCAATAATTATTCAGAGGATAGACAACTAGGGTAGTGAGAGCTCTAGAAACCATTTCATCCAGGGAAAAGACACAGGAACTAAGCCTTACCATGTCAGATGGTTAGCCTTGGAGAAGTTACTTATCTTCTGTGCCTCTGTTTCACCATCTATACAATGGGAGTATTGATAGGACCTGCTGCATGGAGTTGCCATGAGGATGAAATGAGCTAACATATGAAAAGTAGTACAGCTCAAAACACCTGGCCGAGTAGGTACGATACAACTGCTGCTGTTGTTTTTATTATCATTACTGTTACTATCACTATGATTGGAGAAGAAAATGCTAAGGAGACACAGGAGCACTGCCTGCCAGGCATCTATCATGTGACTCTGGTCTTAACAAAAGTGGAGCCTCAGACCAGATTCCAATTCTGACCCCTCCACTTAACAGCTAGGTGATCGCAGAGCTCCATTTTCTCATCTGACTTGAGGTGATATTTCCCTCCTTATCTAACAAGCTGGTTAGATTCTCCTAACCGTTAGGAGAATCAGAAAGCAGTCGTGGACTTTGCAAGCTGCAACACAGTTTCTGCTCTCCTAGGGGCACCAGAGCTGATGACCGCTGGGTAAAGAAGGAGGCAGTGTCTTTGGGGTTGCTTCAAAGAGCAACCAGAGGGCAGATACTATCATGAGGTCAGCTGAAGCTTTAACTGAGGAAGAACTTTCTTACAGCAGCTTCCCAGAGGTAGTGAGGTTCCTGAGCCCATCACTGAGGGGACAGTGGGAGGAGTCGGCTTTAAGGGTCTAGGTTTCTGTCCCTGCTAGGCCTGCCATCCCAGACCCTGACTTCTGGATCCTGCAGAAAGTGTAGATCTCCCCACCAGGGATAGGGACAGGAAGACCTAGCTCAGATTCCTGCCCTCCCTCCCTGCAGCTTCTCCCTTTGGGGAACGGCCCCTCTCCTCACCCCATTCCTGCTGCCCTGCCTCCTGCTCTGCCATCTCCGGAGAGTCCATGACCTCCTTCGTTGTTAAGAACCTCAAGTCCTTCCATAGCTCAAGCCTAAATCCTTCTAAGAATTGGATGAAAAGTTATGTTCTGTTTTCCATAGATGGGAAGACTGGCCCTCTCTCTTGGGTGAACAAAACCACCTCCTGTGTTGGCCAGAAAAAAAAGGAACCACAGTGGCTGACCCTTTACATTGGACTCTTAGAACATCCTTGCTTTAGCCTTTACCCCTTTCCTGGAAGTTACGAAGCAGCCGAGAATCCTGCACCTCCTCCTCCTTCCTCCCTCTCTGCTGGCCCTGCCCAGCTGCCACTAAGTGGGCATTCCTGGTCTGATTCTGCCTCATTCGGTTACCTTGTCTACTGATTCCCACCTCCTCCCTTCTTCCCCTGTAGGCGTCATTCATCTCACCTCTGCTTCCTGCACCTGCCACCGGCATGATTCACACTTGGGTCACTACCTACCAGGCTGCATTAACTTATCCACCCACTCCTGCCTCTCTTCTTGAACAGAAGCCAACAGCCCTAGACCCCTCCCTCCTGTACTCCTGACTAGTACCCCCTCCTCTTACTGCTGCTGTTCCCCAGGGACTCTCACCAGCTGCCCTCCCTCCCTCCACCCCCAACACTGGATGCCTCTACCTGGCCCCTTCTTAAAGTGCAATGGGAGAAAGAGCTTTGAAATCAAACACATTTGGTTTGTTACTCGGCTGCTAACCACTGGGGAGGCACTGGCTTCTGGGGATGGGGGCGGGGGGATTGTTTTTTAATCCCAGGTTTACTGCCTGCTTCCTGTGTTAACTTGGGCAAGTTATTTAACCTCAGTTTCCTCTTCTATAAAATGAGAGTAATACTGGTACCTACTTCAGAGGTCTGTGGTGAGGATTAAATAATTAATGTAGAATTTAATTTGTCTGACACATATTAAGTTTATATAAGTTTTAGCTCTTGGTGCTCTTGTTGTTGCTTTAGTTGCTGTGTGACCTTGCTCAATTGTTTCGCCTCCATTTCCTCTTCTGCAAAATGGAAATAATAATAACGCCTGCCTC
>NW_005327361.1:0-2673 GCF_000412655.1 Myotis brandtii | reverse complement strand
CCCACTGTGAGCCTAGGAGGCAGAGCACCGTCAGAGCCTCCTGGGAAGGTGCTCACAAACGCTCTTCAAACTTAACTGAGCAAGGTCAGGGGACAGGAAGTGCCTTGTTGGCTGCAGCAGAGCCTGCAACTGGTTAATTTAAAGGGGAAACATTACCTATTGCTGCTGTATTCTAGAAGCCCATTTGTTCTTGCCCTAGTGGTAATTAGGGTTTATTCAAGTGAATAGAAAGAGGAAAGAGAAGAAACTTTATCCCCTTTAAATTGCATTTAATAAAAGTCTTGGAGAAAATCAGTGAATTGTCAGGCTTAATAATTCCCCCTGGGATTTTGTTGGAGAGAGGCTGAAGTAATGTACAGTATTCGACGTTTATGGGACAGCAGATCCACAATTTATCTAAGAATAAAATGCTGTAGTGACCTAATCTCCTCTTTCCCTCCTCATTTGTTTCCAACAGGTTTTTTTCCAGCCCATGAGTCACTTCCAGTCCGATCCAAAGACAAAAGCCGGTTAATTGTGTGCCGTGAGTCAGGTTCCCACCCTGCCTTATCGTGAACACCCTTTCTAGCTCCAAGAAGACAGAACGCTTTTCATCCTGCGAGGCTGAGCAGACCTTGTTACACCCCGCTTCTGGGCAGGGCTCTTCAGGGAGTAGTACCGGGCCCTCCCATCTCACTCTGGCATCTGGCAGCTGATCTCTCAACTGATAGCACCTTGGGGTGGTTCCTTCCCAGGGTTATTTTCAATCTGGAACTCTTCACACAGTCTCTCCTGTTCCTAAGGCACCCTGTTGAGCCCAGGGATACAAAAGTGGATTTAAAAGGAGGCCCCAAACTTCTAGTAATTTGTCAAATAATAAAGGAGAAAGGCAGAAAAGAATCACCCTTAGACGAGCTTTGAGGACACTGGAAGAAGTAGTACTAAGGCTAATGACTTCTCAGTCTCCATCTCTCAGCAGCACTTTATCCAGTTGACTGTTTCCAACTTCTTGAAACACGTTCTCTCGAGGCTTCCTTGATGCCACTCTCTTTGTTTTCCAACCAATTCTCTACTCCCCAACCCCACATCATCTCCCACCCCATCTCTCCAATAACTATTGTTCTCTTCTAGGTAATGGTGCCGCATCCACCTGGCTATTCATGCCAAAGAAGCAATCCTGATGTGTTCTTTTCTCTTACTCACCACATTCAATCCATCAACTTGTTTACCTCCAAAAGATGTCTGTACCCCTGCACATCCCACCTCTACACTGCCACCTGGTCTCCCGGTCCTTACATAATCGGGTCCCTTTAGGCATTCATATCACCTTCCCCAGCTCTGTCCACTCCAGCCACATTAGACACCTTTTTCTTCTTCTACCACCTCACCCCTTTCCACCTCGAGGCTTCTGCTCTTGTTGATTACCTCTGCCTGGAAGACCCTCTGGCCCTTTCTAGGACTGGCTCCCCCATATCTGTCTTAGCCCACGACAGAAACTTATTTCTCACAGTTCTTGGAGGCTAGAAGTCCCAAGGTGCCAGCAGATTCAGTATCTAGTGAGATCCCACTTCCTGGATTGCAGACAGACACCTTCTTGCTGTGTCCTCCTCACATGGTTTAGAAGGAGATCATCTCTCTCATATGTCTTCTTATAAAGGCACTGATTCCATTCGTGAGGGCTCTGCACTCATGACCTAATCACTTCCCAGAGGCCCCACCTGCTTATACCTGTCTATTGGGAACTAGAACTTCAGCATATGAATTGGGGGGAGAGGGGGTGACGAGGGGACAGAGGCATTCCGTCCATAGCAGTGCCCTTCAGCTTTCAGTTCAGTGGGCACCTCCCCAGTGAGGCCGTCCATGACCGCTTTCTCTCACAATACCCAGTGTATGGCCTACACAACACTTACCATGATCTGTGGTGATCAATTACCTTATTGCTTTATTCATATGCTTCTGCATTCTCGGCCTCCCCATTGGAATAGAACTTCCAGGAAGGCAGAGATCTTATCAGGCTTGTTCATTGTTCATTGATGTGTTCACTGACCAATGTCTATTTTATAGTAGGCACACATTACGTCCCTTTTGAAGAATGAGGGCAGACAGTATAGAGAGGTCAGGATAGACATAGCTAATTGAGCTCAAAAAAGGAAGTTCGCCAGGTAGACTAAAAAGAAAGGAACCTCAGAAAGGCACGAAGGCATGAGACTACTCAGAGTGTTCATGGAACCCTCTCTTGACCTCACCTACCCTCCCAGCTATTCCTTGTGACTCTGCTCTCTTTATTGCTAAACAATGTTCCCAGGATTGCCTTGACTCACTGCTTTCAATTCCTCTCCTCCCATTCTCTCCTACTTATCACCCGTCAGGCATCTGCCCCAAACCATTGCACCAAAACTGCTCTTCTCAAGATTACCAACAATCTCTGTATCCTTACATTCAACTGTCAGTTTTCAGGCTTTTCCTGGTAAATTTATCAGCAGCATCTGATAAAATTAATCACTGGTTCCTTCTGGAAACGCCTACCTCATCTGGGACACTACCCTCTACTGTTTTTTTCTCCTCACTTACTGACTGTACAGTCCCAATCTCCTTGCTGATTCTTCCACTCTACCCATCTTCTGAACTCTGAGTACTAAAGCACTTCATATCCAAATCCTATAGGCCAGCGGTTCTCAACCTGTGGGTCGCGAC
>NW_005327360.1:0-2667 GCF_000412655.1 Myotis brandtii | reverse complement strand
AAAAGGTTGTCTCATTTTATCACAAGACTTTTCAGCAAGGCAGCAGAAAAAGGAAAGGAAAGATGATAAAAAAATGAGTAAAAAACAAAACAAAACAAAAAAACACTTAGCAGTAGTTTTTAATTTACATTTTAAAATACTTTGTAGCTAGGAAAAAAATAAACAAATGCTTTGGACCTGTTCTAGGAAACAGATTTATAATCCAGGTTCTTTTTTCCCCCTATAATATACGTAAATATAGAGCAAGAAATATAACAGATGCGCAAATGTGGTTCTGGTTTAATGAAAGTTAACAGCAAAGCATTAAACATATCTAAACCTGCCTGCAACTGCTTTGCATTTATATAGCACTCAATATTTTTGAAAAACATATTTTTACCATCACTGAAGTAAGCCACCCCTGCAAACCTTCTCATTTTGCAGATGAATAAAAAAAGGTTACATAAAGGAGCGAGTATCACTGAATTTTAGATGAACAAGAGACATACAGGTTTTATCCAGCTCAATGTTCTTATTTTATGGATGAGACAAGTGGGTCCCTGAGTGGACAGCCAATTTGCTCAAGGTCACAGAACTATTCAATGGCAGAATTTAACCTAAAAGCACTGCCTTTTTATTGCTAGTTCAGAGCTCTTGTAGCTACCACTACTATTATGTACATGTAGTGTAGACTTTACACATCTTTTGAATTACAGAAAGCCTGGCAAATAGGATGCACTTAAAAACTGATGAATAATAAATTTCAATCTTTTCTTTCTTGTCTCCACACATCCTTCCTAAGTCTGTCCATGGCTTCAGAAGGGACAGGCTTATAATCTCCACCTATAAAGCCTGACCTTCAGTGCTGATTGCAATGGAATGAACTCTACCCAAATAGAGTCTTCATATGGGCTATTGAAAATTTTAACACACAATGACAATATTTTTCTGTGTTAGTCATGGCTGAGTAATAATGAATAAAGAGTCAGACTAGACCAACTCCATTTGGCCCTTGGCAGGTAGCATAAAGAAGGTAACAAGGAAGGTTAAAAAATGAAGGAGAGATAATATTTAATTAGGGGCTTCTCTTTCAGGTCAAACTAGCATTAGCTGCTGGATCCTTCCCTTAAATCTAATTCTCATGCCAGAAAACAGAGAAGGAAACAGGCAAATCTAATAAGCCAGTGGGAACACAGAAGACAGTTGTTTTTATAAATGGTGAGCTGAAGAAGGCCAGGCACCTCAGATAAGGGAAAAGTTGGAGGACTCCTTTCTAGTCATATGTTTTCTTTTACTCATGTTGCCATTGGCAGACAATTGTCCAAGTTCCCAGAAGACAGAGCCTAAGGCATGAGAAAATGCCCTGAAGTTCCTACCAAGTACTCCTGTGTCTTTTTGGATGGAGCCTCCTATGTAACTCCCTTGATGGGGATCATGTTCCCAAATGTTAACATATGGGAGGGGCTGGTGTCTCCCCACCCCAGGCTGCATTGATTATTTGGCCCCTCTGACAAAGGCTCCTTGGTAAGAAAAAAGGACAAATAGCCTCAGAATTCTCCTCTAGAAGATTTATTGGTCTTTTTTGCTCATTTGGGGTTACAGATGAGCCATAGTCCTGACCCTTGTCACATGATTTCCATAATAAAAGTATGCATTGGAAAGTAACAAGACTGAAACCTCCATACAAAAACACCCACTTACCATTTGCAAGTAAATATAGGGCTCTCACTGAGCATGATTTCAGAGGTGAGCGTGCAGGAAAAGCCTTTGGCTAGAATGGAAAGTAGGAGCAATTCTGTAAGAGTTGCTCACTATAAGCGGCCATCTGTTCCCTCTGGGAAAGAGACTATGATTGCAAAGTCTCCAAGTTACCATTATAATATTTATTATAGCCTCGTTTGCAATAAGTTTATTTGGACTGCAGAAACAGAGTTATCGACATTTATGCCCCACCATCAGTAAAAACTTAATGAGGACAAAATTGGTCTCATCAATTCTCTGTCACTACCAAGATTACTATACCCTTTACTCACATTCCATGTCCTGGGCAAGGCCAAGCATGATGTCTGTTTTGCTTGTGGTCTCTATCTAAGAAAACCTGCCTAAGAAAACCCTTTAGCGAGACAGCAGCATCGGCAGGTCTCTAGCTGGTTTAACTCACATCAGCTATAGCAGCTTGAACCACTGGTAGGCATTAAACCCAAAACAATCAATCAATTATTATATTGGGCCAGAGACAACTATTTGTCTCCCGCAATCCATCACATTTCTCTCTCCTTAGTAAACAAACTCCAGATTTTAACTGGGAACATGGCTACCCAGTTAAATGATTACATTTCTTTTTTAGCTTAGCATTGTGACTAGGTTTTGGCCAATGTGATGAATGGACAAGACATGCACAGAATTCCTTCTACTTACAAAAGTTCCCCTTTCCTTGTCTCTCCTGATGTGCAGAATGTGAACACAATAGTGGAAGTGTCTCAGCCTTGTTGTTACCCTGGAAATAGAAGTTACATTGAGATACCGTTTGACACATATCCCAGGCTGTTTTACCCTCAAACGTCTCTAATGTAAAGGAAATAAACTACTTTAAGTCATTATTTTTGAGACTTTACTATTCTCAGTAAAAAATGATTGCAACAAATATCATAAGTTGGTGGCCTGTGTGAAGGAGTGGCAGCAAGCAGG
>NW_005327359.1:0-2666 GCF_000412655.1 Myotis brandtii | reverse complement strand
CCGGCGCCCAGTGCTTCCAAGATTTGTTACATAAAGGCTACTCTGGGGCTTATTTACAATAAAACAGAAATGCTCTTTCTAATCTCTCAGGCACGATTGCCACCCTAAATTTATCAAACCTAATGAAACAGTAATGCATTAAAAGTCCCGGGTCCTAATAAAACTTTAGTTTATGGCCACAGCATTGCATGTTTCTCACCCAGGAAGTATTCACAATAAGCATCAGAACAAGGTGTGACTGCCTGGTACGACTAGATGGCACCATGTTCACTGTCACGTGACGAGGTAGGCAGGGAAGAAGTCCACTTCATTTCCTGCAACGAACGGGGGTTGGTGTGATGACACAGGATCGGGGCCAGGATCCGCCCGGGGCTGGCTCACTTCCCTCCACCACAAGCCACACCGGCGGCTCACAGTCACCGCTCTCCTCCTGCCCGTCACTCCTCTCTGCTGGCTGGGTCCCTCCGTTTATCCGCTTCAGGCTCCCTCTTTACTTCAGTTTCTATGTGACTTCCATGCATCAACCACCAGCCAGTGTCCTCTCGGCCGCTGTCCGTGTTGCTAAGGAACTCTGCGTTTTCCTCTTCAAATTCCCAAGAGCAGGAATCCGATGGGCCCATTTCCCCTGCTCACAGCAGAGCAAGCACAGACTGCTGAGAAGACCCTCTGCTGGCCGCCACCTGCCCGGTCAGGGCTCATTCCTGACCCACTGAGCCGGAGCCGGGAGATGGGACCTGAGTGACAGAAAGGCCACCGAGACCGCAGGGACCGCGTGACGCGTTGCGGCTGGGATGACCGTGCGCGTGAGCAGCGTTCGCTGAGGTCGCACTGGGCCGTGTAAACATTCACTTTGACTGGCTGTTTAATAAGGTCGGCTAACCCTGGTCTGGGAATGAAGTCAAATGAGTTTTGCAAAACCAACTCAAACCTTGTGAAATTCACTGGGAAGTCAACCTCGAGTCTGGCTGAGGGAGGAAGAGAGACCATCTCTCCAGTGACGCCTGCGATTAGTGAGTCCTGATGTCTAAACAGCGATGCAGCCATCGGGCCAAGGACTCGGAAGACGGTCTCTCTATGGATCTCAGCCGTGTAAGCAGGAGCCCAGGAGTCCCGAGTCCATGAGCACCTCTGAGGTGACAGCTAAGCCCATGAGAAAGAGGCCACCGTAGGTCAGGGATGTCCGCCGCGGGTGTGGGACCGAGAACAGAGGAGTGGATGCTGCATAAGAGCCACCTCTGACCTGGACGCCCGTGTCTGGTGGGGAATGTGCACAGCTCTCCTACCATGAAGTCCTGCCTCGGGAGCAGGACTAGAAGCTACAGGATCCAAAGAAACCAAGTCACAGACCATCAGCAAATGTCTAGAGACGTCTGCGGGCGGAGCCCTCGCCCCTCCTCGCTGTGCATGTGGCCGGAGGAGCGTGAAAACAGTCACAGAAAGTCAAAGCTCATGGTCAACTCGGTGCCATGGTGTGTCTATGGGACAGGAAGACATTCCGTCAATTCTTCCGGAAACGGATTCCCCAAACGGAATGTGGAAGAGGCAAATCTGGAAGAGGGAGTAGAAGACACTCGCAGCTCAGAAATAGTTTCCAGATGTTCCCAAGAGGTTTAAATTTTAACAACAATTTTGCTTCTTCTCAAACACACTCTCCTAACTCTTCCAAAGGAATGTGCCTAGAGAAGCGAGGGCAGGAGAGCTTGGCCCTTGGTCCCAGCCCTCGCTCAGCTCCCACCCACCAATCAGAAGACTGGACCCTCCTGGGTAATCCCACCGTTTTCTCTCGGCTCCTGGAATCCCCATCGATGGGATGAGGCGCACGCGGCAGAACCACCTCCTTTGCTGCTCACGCTCAGCTCTCAACGTCACCCCCCTCAGGAGCTCAAGTCTTCAGTTAAAAAAAAGAGTTCTTTGCACAAAATCTAGAGACATCCCTCTCCAAACTATGGAATCCTGTCAGTGCTCACACATCTAATGATCTTGTCCTAGTCCACAGCGTAGTAAGTTCCCCAGTCTCCATACATTTCATCAAAACTGCACAATTATAATAAGATCTCATAACATTAAGGTAATAACTTTTAAGAAATGTTATCCACATTCACTAGTTTGCTATTAAACAAATTCACAAATGATTAAAATTAAATATGCTTGTCAAAATAAATTAGAGACTCAGTGACAAATGTTATTAGGCATTCCTTTTACTCATTAGGGTGTAACATTTCTATAACTAACAAGAGTTTTATGGATACGGGCATGAAATCAGATTCTATCATGTAAAATATTTTATTGCCCTAAGTAGAATTCATTATTACCTATAATTCAAAGAACTCTGAAATCAAATTATAGAATGTTATGTATAATGTTATTCTTCAATATTAAAGTAAGTAAATTTATGCATAGATTGTTTTATATGCATAAAACTTCTGGAAGGATAAGTTCCATACTTCAAATAATCATCTATATTGTTGGAATTTTTATTAAGAATGCATTAATTTTATTATCAGGAGAAATAATAAACACAATCTGAGTAAATAAAAGGGGATTTTGATCATCTGTATACTTTGAAATACATTACAAGTAATCTCACTTCTCCATAGCCTGATTTCATGAAAATATTTTAAACTAGTAACACTTTCTGATGAAATTCCTATATGTAAAGTATCATC
>NW_005327358.1:0-2658 GCF_000412655.1 Myotis brandtii | reverse complement strand
GCCCTCTCTAGGAGAAAGAACACAAACTGAGGAATGCAGGTCTGGGTGCAGGGCCCTGGAGGGGGCTGAGCGAGCGAGGGGTCCTGTCGCATAAGTGTCGCTTGCTTCATAAAGTCTACCTCCTTCATCCCGACTCGGTTCCTAAACTCATTACACGGAGCCTCAGGAACACAACGGTTTACAATGGCCAACCCTTAGACCCCGAGTTCCACCCGCAGACACGCCGGCTGCATGTCTGTTAGGACGGCCTGCGAGGAAACGCATCCGCATTTCACTGATGGTCGGAGCCGGGGAGCTGCGGGCTGGTCATCTTTTCCGTTTCGCTCTCTGAATGTGCTTGTCACCCCACAGGGCACAGACTGCCTTGATAGACACCGTGGCCGGCTTCCCTTGCAGGCCTGAGGCGCCCATTAGCGCGGGATGTGTCCTAGCAGGTGGGGTTTGGGAGGAACTGGGCAGCCGTTGTCATAGAGACCTGCCCTGGGACCTGCGATTTCCTCAGGGGCTCCCGGAGCCCACACCACCGCCCCTTGGACTTCCTGGTCCCTCCGCACCCCCCTCCCCACCCCCAACAGGTTCAGATCGGGAAGGTGCCCAGAAGGTGCCCAGAGAGCCCCTGGCCAGTCCACGTACCACAGGGAGGCCCCGCCGTGGAGAGTGAGGAGTCGTGGCTGCCAATCTGTTTCCCTGATTTACATCAATTTACATTCAGCTCTGGAGTAATCGACATGGAAATCAGGCCGCCGTCGCCTCTTCCTCGGAAATCAGATGAGGCCGCCCGGCCGGCGGGATGGCGCGGAGCATGCTTCCTCGCTCCCCGAACCCCGGGCAGATTAATTTGTCACCAAAACAAGGGCTGGCATTGCAATCATGGTCACCCAGCTCTCTTCCTTCCCCCAAATTGGACAGATAAGTGGATGTCTGCGGCTCATTAACCCGGGTCCCGTCTCGCTGCATTTCCCATTTCCTTCCCGCTCCACGGAGCTGGCGTGTTTTCCATGTGAGATTATTGATGCCACTCGCTCAGTCATTCTCCCGACGATAACGTCCTGAGGTCTCCTATCACCAGGCAGCTGCTTGGTGCCCGGGCCGGAGGCTCTCGCCCGGGTCCCTGTCCACGCTCCATGTCCCTGCCTTTGCCTTGCATTTGAAACACTTTTCATGGCGGGGAGAACCTGCATAAGCCTCAACTGGACAAACGTTCACGTGGGTGTCATGTCACCTCCATTCGGATCCACATGCGGAGTATCTTGGTGTCCCCGGGAGACTCCCGCATGGCCCCTCCCCGTTAACATCCCTGCCTGAGCTAACCATTCCTAACGTCTTTCCCCACCGGCTAGTTCCCCCTGGGTGTGAGCTTCCTGCAAATGGCGTGACCCAGGATGGAGACACAGCCCACTCACAGGAGGTCTCACATGGCAGGATGTGTGTTGGTCATCGTCATGTGTGTGGAATTCACCCACGTGTCAATAACTCGTCCCTTGTGATCACCACGCAGCACTTGGCTACACGTGTGCACGACGATGTCGGCGCCCATCCCCTGGCGGAAGGACACTTGGGTTGCGTCCCGTGGGAGACGCGGGTGAGGAAAGCTCCATGGACATTCTGGCCCCTGTCTTTTGGGTGCTCCCACACTCGTTTCTTGGGGCTGTGTTTAGTTGTAATGGATACTGCCCATCCTTGTCTTTATGTTTTAAAAGGAGTCCCCCACCCTCAGTCCCACCACCTAACCACATCAGGGTGACTAACCCCTTACATCCTTGATTAAGCGGTTCTTCTTCAAAAAGCTCTGAAATCTTTTTTTTTTTTTAAAGAAAAGCAAGAAGAAGGGAAGAAGCCACTGTGTTTATAGGGAAAGTGGTTCCACATTCCTGCCGCATGGAAGGCAGAGCGTCCTGGAGGCGGCCGCTACCTGGCCCCGTTCCCTGGCGTATTACAGAGCAGGAGCCACGTTCCTTCTGGACGTCTATAAATAAAGCGCTTTATCCATAGCAATTAGGCGGAAGCGTTTTTCCGACCGGCGTGCATATGAGTTTCATTTCCCCACAGAGGCACATCAGATCAGAGACGTTAAAGTCCATTGCTATGCGTAATCATAATAGTTTTTTCACAGCATCTACTTCCCTTCTTCCCAACCTTCCCCTCTCCCTGCCCTAGTCTAGGTTTTATGTGGAAATTCTGCCTAGAAAAAGGCAGGCACTGCGTTCCAAGATTCTTTCCACTGAAGAAATTTGGGAGGGGACAGGATTTCATGTCTTGTGTCGCATGTAGAATGCTCCATTTCTGATCTCCTGGGATGGCTGGTGGACTCTTCATTAGCTGATGATAAGATCTGGGCATGTGATTGTGTCTCCCTTTTCACCTTGTCTGCCAGGTAGCTCAGGGCCAGCAATTGCTCATGCCTATGGTTAGTGCCTCTGAGTTCCCTGTTTTCCTAATTCCTGACTTCACCTTGGATTATCCTTCCCAAGATTAAATTTCAGCCTAAGCTTACCCATCATGTCTTTAGAGACAGGATGCAAAGAAATAATAGTTTTTAAGTAGTTTTTATTTTCAGTGGCTGCTGCTCTAAATAAGCTCAGGATGAATGAGGCACAGGACCTAGACCGGGAGGAAAAACCAAGAGGGAAGGAAGGAGTGTGTGTGTGTGTGTGTGTG
>NW_005327357.1:0-2658 GCF_000412655.1 Myotis brandtii | reverse complement strand
TGACCTGTATATGGGGTGCAGCCATGGGGAATGAAGGCACACTGTATATTCAGAATTTGCATCTTTTCCTGGGCTCCCACAACCTGAGTCCAGTGGATTCTAGCGAGCTTAGTCAATGGGTAGTAGAACCAAATTAGGGAGAACGTTGTGCCGAAGCCTAGAGATTCCAAGGTCCCTGTATGATGCCTGCAGAAAGAAAGGCACTAGGTATAGGGAGAGTCAGTTGCACGTAGTCCAATTATTCAATAGAACCAAGCCACAAACTGGGGATCTGGTCCCAGATGCTGGTGAAATCTCATGACTCAGCTGAGGCACAGGACCACCAGAGCAAGACAACAGCAAGTGTACCTTGGAACAGAGTCCAATACACAGGGTAAGATGGCCTGAATCAGCCCTAGCTCCGCGCTGGAGTGGCCCCGAGAACCATGGTCAGGCTGAATATGCAGGTAAGCATCATGTGACATCAAAGATGAAAAAACAACAACAAAAAAGCTGGGAGTCAGGCTGGACCTGATCCATATGGCATGAGGCTGCCTCACTCCCTGTCCAGGCCTCACCCTGTTGGTGAGCAAGCAATCTGGTGCCCTGCCCTTTGCTGAAGGCAGGCACACGGCAGGTGACTGACCCCGGGAGCAGACATCAAGCTGTCAGTGCGCACAGCCCATGGTGCACACCTCTATGCAAGCCTCCCAGCCTCCAGGGCCCCAGCGGTGGGGCACACGTCCTCTGGGCAGGGAACGTCGATTCACACAGCAGGACAGCCATAACCTAGCGGGAGACCCACAGAAGGCTTTTAAATGTCTATTTTTTAAAGTGGTTAGCAAAGCAGGGCAGAAATTGTCAGAGAGCCACAATGAAGAGTTTAATCGAGAGTCAGCAAAGGGGTGAAAGGAAGCAGAAGAGAAGACAGTGAAAGAAGAGGCCTCGGGATTTGGGGAGAGAAATGCAAAGGATGGTAACACGGTGAAAAATAACAGTCACATCACAGAGACGGTACAGACTGATATTTGTGGAACACTGTTTTCCTATACCTGCTGCTTTTTTAGGCACATGTTGTCAACCTTGACAGAAAAGCCCTACTCCTCCACACATCTGACAATTTCCACCTGTTCCTACCCCCAGCTCAATGTCCACCTCCTTTAGATAGAGCCACACCCTCTTCTGGTCTCTTTTTATACCACCCAACGTGTGTATTTCAAAGTATAACACAATGATTTATGAACTCAATGTATTATAGCCACCCATGAGCTCCTTGAGGATTTTTATCTTCATGTCCCCAAGACCTTCAAGACTTAGTATAGTTCACAGGGTGCTCAATTTATGAATATTGAATAAATAAGTGAAAATGGGAAGGAATACAGGGGAAAAGGAAGAAAGAAAACATAGAAGGAAAAGAAGCAGTGAGGGAGGGAAGTTCCTTTATGGCTGGAACGTAGGGCACACACAGAGGGGAGGCAGGAAGGGAATTTATAAAGGTCATGAGAGTCACGTGGGCCAAGCTAAGCATTTATCTCACTGGCAAAGTAACATCATCAAAGGTTATAAGCAGAATGTTGTTTCAGAAAGCTACCTCCAATGCCCTCTTCACCCTACATGTTATTAATCCCATTTATTTGCTCCCTACTTCAAACTAATGTCCTTGCACGCAGATATTTGGCATATACAGCCTCATTCAAAACCAGCGGACCTCAACTGCTCCAAGAAATATCCCTACAACAACCTCCTTTGTTATCTCAGCACTTTATTCTTAATGTTCATCACCCTCACCCTGCACCCATTTATTTGCCCCTTGGGTGACAGTTTTCACTAGGAGTTATGAGTATATTCTTTAGAGCCAGGCAAACTTGCGTTCAACTCAGAGCTCAGCCACTTGCTAGCTCCAGCTAAATTACTTAATATCTCTGAGCCTCAGTCTGTTCAGCTCTACAGGAGCAATGAATGATACCTATCAAGGTGGTTTTTGTAAGAATTGAAGACTTGTTAAGATTTAGACATTTTCTAAGCAAACAATAGTAATAGTGGTATTGCCAGTACTAGTTACAGGTAATAGTAATAGCAGGTTTGTTTGTTCTTATACCATGGTAAACTCTGGTAGAGGAGACTGTGTTCTCTTTCTTTCATTAGTATCTCCCTTTCTCCTGCTCCCCAACTCTACACATCTTCTTCCTTTCATGGTGGCTTGCAATTCTTTGGGACTCAATGCAGAGTGAATGCTATGCATGATGGCTCCCCTCTTCCATTGTGACCTAGATCCATGAATGACACTGTCATCCACACAGTTCATCAGCCAAAAACTTGGGTCTTGTTCTGACCCACCCTTCTCCCTCATTCCCACCATATGCAATTTTTTAAACTCCATGTCCTAAACAGCTCCTGACTTTTCCATAGCTCTCCATATCCAACACCACCTTCGTCAGCTTACCTCCATCTCCAACTTAGACTGCCAGAGTCTCCTGATGGCCTCTTTCAAGGTCACCTGTCTTCCTCACCCTACTTCACTCCCAGTCAATTCTCCAATTTGTGGCCAAAGAGGTCTTCTTAAGCCTCAAATGTGATCATGTGAACCCTCCCCCGCCCCACCCCAGCTTAAGGCCCTCTTGTGGCTTCCCATCGCTCTTAAGATAAATACAGAACTTATTAACATCATTGTTCTGTAGT
>NW_005327356.1:0-2657 GCF_000412655.1 Myotis brandtii | reverse complement strand
TAATAGGCCCGGGCTTTCATTCTGTGCCTTCTCCACCCAAGCGGAACTGCTTGCAGATTTCCTAAGCACTGTACTTTCTGGCCATTGCCTTTGCCCATGGAACTGCTTCTGCCTGGAGCATCCTTATCCACCCTTTTCACCTGGTTAACTTCTACTCATGCTCAAGATTCAACCCAAGAATCATGTAAGTTCTGATAAATCTGACCCTTAGCCCCCAACATCATGGGTTAGGTAGCTTTTCTTAGTGTTCACACAGTATCCCCTGCATGTCTCTATCTTTCCATTCTACAGCCTTTTGATGTACAGGACGATGCTCCAAACTACTGAACCGCACAGCCAGGGCCCCATGCCTTTCATCTTTATGCTCGGTGATTTTGGGGAACACAGGTAGCTTTTATTGTCAAATCTGGATTACCCACTGGGTAAGCGTAACCTAGTTAATGCAAATTTAAGGGATCAATATGAAATCATTCCCATTTAGCTTTGGAATCATCTGAAAATTTGGATTTAAATGTGAATGGGTCTTATGTCCTTAGAATTTTCATTAGAAAGCATCTCCAGGAATTATTGGTTGAGGTCATACATGGGTATGTCCCAATTATTGGACTTAACTGTGCTGGTCACTGGACAGCTTTATCCTCCATTGAACATGAATTCATTGGCATTCTGGATTATATGTCGGTCTCTTATGAGCTTGGTTGGCATAATTTAGTTTCTAATTTAGAGTCTGACAAAAGAGGTCATACTGAAAATTTAAAGTTGTGGATCAGCAAATCTATAGACTCTTCTATAAACTTTTCTGCAAGACTCCAAGTGTGTGGCCAGGTCCACCTTATCTCCTTAACTCCAGATAGGAGCAGTCTTCCTGCTCCAACTCATTCTCTTATTTGACATGTCCCTACTTATCAGAAACACATCACTTCTAAAGTGTGAAAGCTGGTTTCTTTCTATCTCTTGTAATCCAAGATCAGGCCAATCAAGAGATTACTGAAGCTGGATAACAATGTCACAGGGAAGCCAAGAGTCACAGCCTTACAACATTCTCCGCAGGTTGCTACAAGATGAAAGTTGCCCATGGAATGAAAAGAATTTTGCAAAATTTCATTATGACATTCAACTCATCTGTTCAAAAATTGGGACCTGTGTGGGCCTAGTTGGGTGGTGTGAATCTTTACCAAGGTTCCTCCCTATAGCTCCAGGTATTCTCAAGGTTGCCCTGGGGCTGGCAAAGTGCTTGGTGCCGGGATTCCTTCCCAGGGTGCCAAGTGAAGGGCACTGGGAGAAAGGGAGAGGAGGATAGAGATAGAATGTGGACGTATGGCATATTGGGGATCAAAGTGAAAATGGCAAAGCCATAACTGGTTGAGTAGGAGTGTGTGCCTTAAACTCTATCAGGTGGCATTTCTAGAGCGTTAGATTGAGATTCAAGCATTCTCCTTTAATTCTAGATTCCTGGGCTAGAAGTGTTCTCCAGAATGCTTACCTGGGTACAGGTGTACAGCTGGTTTTCTAAGGATCTCAGTTTGCCCTTCAATTTGTCTTCATTAAGCTGTCCCTGGAAGAAATGGGATGAATAAAAGAATTTGGGCCAAAATATAGTGTACAAAGTGTTTTGTTCTGTATTCCCAGCCTACTGTCTAGAACATGGTCTATGCTCAATGTTTGGCAAACAACGCTTTCAAGAAGTAGGGAGGAGGAAAGATGACAAAGGATTTTTTGGAAGAAGAGGATCTAGTCCTCTTTTTTCTGGAATAGGAGAAGGAAGAATCAGACTGACCCCCAAAGTCCTCTCTCTACTTGGAGGTTCTCTATCAAATGGCTCAGGGATCCTAGCAGGGTCCCCTCGAGGGAAAGCTTCTAAGCTGTCCTTTCCTGCCTTCATTACCTCTCTCCTTGTCTGTTGGGCACTTCTGTACTCCTCACCTTCTCTCAGTCTTGTACATGGACCTTTACTTCTAAAGTAAAGGGGACTCCCCTCCTAGGGGGAGTGTACATTCTCTTTCTTACCCCTTGTTATGTGCTGAATTGTGCCAGGCCCTGTGGGACACTGTGAGGCCTGTTCCTCCTCAGGCCTGAGGCGCCCCAGCTCCTCTCAGGTGCATTTCCAATGCCCCCAACGGTTTCCAGTCCACAATAGCCTGGGGCCGAGGAGGGGACTCTGTTTTGAGGGGGCTCAGGGAGTTTCAGGGCACCTGGGGTAGGCAGGAAGTGGTATCTCACAGCTCCTGTTTGGCTGATTCTTCTAACCAGGGGAGCCAGGGGGCGCCCCCACCCTTTCTGCTTCCTGTATCACTCAGCTGGGCCTTGCAAAAGCAAAGGCTTTGCTGAAAGTAAGTTTTTAAGTGTCTCCTGCTATTGATGTTTTTTCTAATGTCTCTCGTGTGAGAGCTGAGAGTCAGGGATTTTGCGCATACAATAGCCACAGGGCTTTGGGACAGATAACAGAGATGGACAAAGACCGCCACTGTTCTGGGCTCCAGAATAGCTGGTTACAGGACTGCATTCCCCAGAGTGGCCTGTTCATTGTCAATGCACAGGTCCTGAAATCCACTCCCTCCACACCCTCATCTCCTGCTTCAGATCTTCCAGCTGAGCATTTTCCTTTGCCTGAACTCTTACTCTGCAGATTGCAATCAAACCCACCGAGTTTAAGGTTT
>NW_005327355.1:0-2657 GCF_000412655.1 Myotis brandtii | reverse complement strand
CCCAATAAAAGAAGATCATCCTAAGAACATGCCTTTGATTAAGGTGAGCATATTTTTTGGTTTGCTCCAGATAGTCATGGTTTACACTTATTTTCCTCAGCATCATTATTAACAGCAATCCCTTTTCCTCTCAAATTGTCCTTGTTTAAACAATAAATTATATTAGAAAACTACCTATGAGGCAACTGATTTCCTTTTTATGACAGGAACTAGACTATCCCTATGATCCACCATACAATGGTCTCCATCCCCAGAATTTATGTATCAGGAGACTCTGAGAATGAAGAACAGGTGGCCTCAATTTAGGCACAAGATAAAATATGGATGGCCTCACAGGGCCTAGGTTTCAGATCCTAGGTATCTCAGCAAAAGCACCAAATTGTGCTTTAGTAGAATCTCAGGCCCTATTTTTAGGGCCAAATAGCTCTGATTTCTCTGTGTCTGGATATTCCTGTTTCTCTTCCCCCGTCCCTCCAGACTTCATTAATCCCATCATGCCATGTGGCCGGTATATTTTTACCTGTTCCTTTACTCCACTCCTCCCCTTGCTCTGTCAGCATAGGTCTAGTTGACATTGCTTGTTTCTGCTTATGGCTATCTATGGTTTTTTGAAGACCTTTGGTCAAATAGGAAATACCTTCTTCACACCTCCTAAACAACACAGGTCTATGTAGAGTGGACTGATAGGATTTTGTTGGTTGGTCAGTAACTAGATTCAGGTTTTCAGCTTCTCTCACTTCAGGTCTTCTAATGACAATGTACACATTTTTTCTCACCATATTATATTCTTCCCAACCTCATCCAGCTCATCAGGGTTGGCTTTAAATAGTGGCGTATTTTTGTTGTTGGTGGTGGTGGTTTTTTGTTGTTGTTGTTGTTTGTTTGTTTTTTGACAACAGTGGTTGTCAAATTTGTATGTACTCTCAAAAATAATTAATGGGGGAAAAAACCCTATGTATCTTCTCATGCATTTTCAGGCTGACATCTACGGTTTTTATCATAAAGTTACATAGTGGTTGAGAATGCATTTTGGGATATATTGTAAATATAGTTAATTCAAAATAAATTGTTATATCACATATTTAAATATTCAGTGGAATATAAATACATTATGCTTTGATACCTGACAGCATTAATTATAAAATACAAAAACACATTTTTTTAACATTCACATATTTTACATTTGTCCCTTTGTTCCTTAAAATTAAATTTTTATTTTACTTCCACTGTATAGTTTTCACCATATAATGTATTTTTATGTTGAACTATTTCAACAATGTATCATAATTATTTGCAAAAATATGTATTTATATTTCAATTTGATGGTTAAAAATTGGTAGCCTATAACACATTGTTTAAAAAGTATATTCTGTATTGAGTTACTTTCCAAATACTGATTAGTACATAACAAATACAACATAAGCATAATATAACTTTTGATATACTAAAAGTAAAATTTAATTGGAAACCCATCTCTTAATGGAATGCCTGTTTTTTAATCTAAAAAATGAGTATTAATTACTAAATGAATGAGAAACAGTCAGCAACAATTTTTACTGATTTATTTTCTTTCTTTTACATCAATGTATTAACATAAATAAATTTGATAACATAAATAAGATGTTATTGGAATCATTTTATCATAGTCCAGTGCCATTTTTAAATACTTTTGGAATGAAAATAATCATATAATGATCTCTTAGGACATATTATTTTAATGACCTAATAAATGGTAACTCCATTGGATTCCTTTTTATTTTTGTTGAAAACAATAAAATTGATACCATTTCTTACACTAGAGAACATTAACCAGTCATAGGTATCATTCACTTTATCAAACTCTTGCCAATATTTTCAGGAGTCCCTTTGTTTGGTTTCTCAGAAAGTTTTACCCATCGTGGTATATCATAGAAATATTTCAGATGCCTTCAAAAACTATGCCTAGCTTTTTTTTATTCCTTTCTTATAAATGAAATTTAATTTAGTGGGAGGTAAAATAAGTAAATAAGATTGTGTAAATGAAGAAACAAATGATGTAACAGAGACACATTGAAAAAAGGTACATACAGTCTTGAAAAAGCAATTTAAGCAAATAAACTTTATGGTCATTTAATATCTAAATATTAATCCCCCTAAAACTTTGTGCTCAGGCACTTCCAGGTATGTTCTCATTTCCCCAGGGGAACACATAATTAATTTGAAGACCACTAGATTAGATACCCACTAGTGGCAACTTCTATAAAACCAATGTGACTGTTCTGGAAAAATTTTGATAAAATCTTATTGTCAAATATCAGGGAAATAATTTATTCTGGAGTGGAACCTGAAGACTTGTGCATAGCTAGGGATGTCTTTCACCGAAGAGTGAATAATTATTTTCTTCACTTATTCAAGTAATATTTTGAGCACCTATTACATCTACAGGATAGATATATACTAATATTTTATACTTAAACGCAACATGTAGAATAAATCTAAAAACTTAACAATAAATGTTCCAGTAATTTCTTGGGTCTTGTCTAATATTCCCTTCTAGGTTTTAACTGTCATGA
Organism: Myotis brandtii; assembly: GCF_000412655.1. Classification (NCBI taxonomy): domain Eukaryota; kingdom Metazoa; phylum Chordata; class Mammalia; order Chiroptera; family Vespertilionidae; genus Myotis; species Myotis brandtii. The sequence continues at coordinate 105 of NW_005327355.1, read as the reverse complement.
ACAGATGGATAGACCATCTAACTCACAAATCAAAAGCATGAACATCCATGAATAAAATGAATATACAATCAAATCTCATTTTTAATAAGATTACATTCACAGTCA
>NW_005327354.1:0-2657 GCF_000412655.1 Myotis brandtii | reverse complement strand
TCAAAACAGGATGGAAAAACTGCTTACGTGGTCTGATATTTTAACTGGAGGGCATTTGGAAAAGCAGAATTTGAGGGTAGCCTGCACATGAGTCTCGAGGCCAACCGTGGGTTTAGGAAACTGTAAGGCAGGGAGCCCATGGCGCTCAGACTGGGCCATCGAGGTAAGGCAGGCTGTCTCTCCCCTGCCTCCCACTTCTCTCTTTATTTTTATCTGTGGGATCAGGCGTGTTAGAGAGAAGAGAGGAGGCCTGGTAACAACAGCTTCCCCGTCATTCTTGGTTACTTACATCTGTGGTCAATTTTCCACACTTTATTCCATAAAAGGTAAACGAGGCCCGGTACTTGCAACAGGATAATCTAAACAATATGAACCATGTTACTGTTAAAGACCATCTGGTTGATCACGCTCAGCCCCTGACTTTTAACTCCTTGAGGTAAGAAAGATGCCAAACTGGGAAAGACCAGGCCCTCCTTTAGTCTTTTCCTCCAGAACCTTTTCCTCCCTTTTCAAGTCAATTAAAACGAGGACCTCAAAGGTCTCTGCCAGCTCTCATGTTCTATCAAGGCTGGCTGCCGGTGAAATGCTGCGAGCTTTGTGAATGAGCAACTTGCAAAAATGCCTTTTCTCTTCTTTCTCTTTAAAAGGAAACATTAAAAGCTTTAAAAAAAAAATAGAAAGAAAGAAAAGGCCCTTCACACCACCCAAACTAAAATACTCCCAAGTGCTGGGGTTGTTTCCTTCGTTTCTATTTCTCCTACGTAAAGCCAGGGGACCATTTGATCATTTTAATTTTAAAATGCAACTGACACCAGTGAAGACACAGCGAAGCCCAGGCTTTGCTTTTATTTGGGCTTACACATTTTCTGGCCATCTGTTATTCAAGAAAGTTGCAAACTCAAATAAGAGATGGGAAAACTGGAAATCAGATGGTGTTTTTCATCTTTGGGCGGGGAGCTAGCTAATGATAAGAGATTCCGGGAAAGTTTCAAACGGGTAAGGTCATCACAAAAATGAGACTTGGCCTCCCTTGGAAGGAGCAACATTTCCACCTGCAGAAGGAATTCGGCGATTGACCAAGAGGTTCAAGTGCATTCTATGCTTTAGGTCAGTCATTAAGAACTCGGCTCTCCCCAGCCACCTCTAAGGGTACTAAAACCATCCAAACAATTCCACTTAACACCCCAGGGAAGCCTCTTACAGTATCACGGCCACAACAGAGCCCCCATTTCCAGCCACCGAGTCCTCTGTGTGTAGCCACAGATCAGACCTAAGCTGCCAGTTCTCTGGGAAAAGGTTTGCAGAAGTCAAGGTAAAAAACAAGCTCAAATGCAATGGCTATGCCAGGCGTCAACAATGTCTCAAACCAACCGTGCGAGAACTACTACTAATTCCCCTTTTTAAAAACATTCTGGAAAATCTCAATGATACTAATAGAAAAAGAGAAGACATCAAAGCCCCAGGGAAGGCCAGTTGGCATAATATACACATATGGCTCGTAGCTTTCAAACCACTTTACATTCCAGAGGCCTGAATAAAGCAGGACAAACACACCACTACATCCTTCCTTCTTCCCCCACCCACCTTGCGAGATGCCCCTTCTGGATGCAGAGCGCCGAGCTGAAGGAGTTAATGGTCACCAGAGAGACCTTGGGAGACAGCACTTCATATCCCATGATCATAAATCTCTTTCAAGGCAAGTTAGAACCAGGACTCGATTCTACTCCAGGGCCCCAGATCCAGCATTCATCTTCAATTAGATAAAATGACACTCACGTCTATTTATACTCTCTCCATTTCTCAACACATTTATCTCCTGAAATGACAACGGGAAACCCCTCCTGTCCTAAACATGCACATTATTTTTAAAAAAGAGCTCCTGAACCAGGCTGAATAATTTAATTAATAGGCCTTTTATTGGAATTCACTTTTAATATGAGTTATTAAACCCTGTGAGAAATGTTTTGAAAGCAACAGGCATGAAAAAAATTAGGAAAAACCCCACAATTTCATCATTACTTAATTGTAGTAGTGATTACACAACCCCAAGGAAAGTAGAAAAAAGTTCATGTAGCTGAAAAAATGATTTTATTATGATTTGATGATTGGACATTGATCACATGATAGGTCCTTTGCAGAGCCCTTTCCCTTTGGAGAAATAGGTTCCATTTCTTTTACGGTTTTGGTCAAACGGACAGGAGACCCCAATGTAAACCAGTGGCCTTACCTCTGTGTGAACCAGGGCTTAGCCAGAACGGGGGACGCTGGGAATTCCCAACAACTGTTGGGTTCGGATGAGTGCTCGGGTTTGGAACCCATAGCAGAAGATGAGAAAAAGTCCCCATGGGCAAGGGAGGCACTGTGACTAAGCGCTGATAGCACAACAGGAGGAGCAAGAGTCAGGAAAGCCAGAAGAGTGTGAGGTGGGGCATGGAGTGGCGTCAGCCTCGGAGAGTCTGGACAAGGCATGACGAGGCTCAGGTGGGCAAAAGTCAGCATTTGGAAGGTGTAACTCTAGATGGTGAGGCCCTAGCATGGGACAGGGGGCTCTGTCGGGGTGGATGAGAGCACATAGGGTTTTAAAGGAACTGGGATGTGGTGATAAATGAGCGAAGCTACGTGGGAACCAGCCAAGGACTGGAAATGCAGGGCAGACA
>NW_005327353.1:0-2657 GCF_000412655.1 Myotis brandtii | reverse complement strand
GTGCCCCGACCAGGAATCGAACCAGCAACCTTTTGGTGTATGGGATAAAACTCCAACCAACTGAGCCACAGTGGCCAAACTTCTTATCAAGGCTTCCAGGGTCCTATACACTCTGGCCTCAAACTACTATCCTCTTGTTCATTGAATTCCAAGAGGTTTGGCCTCCTTTCCAGCAGCAGAACATACTATGTGCCTTCCTGTCTCAGGGCCTTTGCACATGCTATTTCCTCTTCTTGTGACTCTCTTTTTTCACCCTTCCCCGGCTGATTCCTGCTTTAGATCTCAACCCTTTTCAGAGAAGCCTTCTTTGACACCTCTCACTTACCCCAATTAGGTCTGCCATATCATTGTCTCTCTCTTGGAACCTAATTTTTCTCCTGAATAGCATCTGTATCATCACCTCTGCCATTGTACATGACAATATACATTCAGGCTCTGACACTACACGAAGGTTATCTTTTGCACTCAAATCTTCAGGATTAAAATGTACTAAATTCTGCAATTTTGTCCTCTCTCTTCAAGGAACAGGAATGAATCCAGCCTTAGAACCTCAGCTCCTAAAGAATCTTTTTTTTTTCCCCATGGGCCATGAAGTCAGGCAGATCCACTTCCTGTTCCCTACTCTTCCACCGCGTTGCTGAGTGGCCCTGAGCAAGTAAATCACTGTGTCTCTCTGGGCCAGTTAACTCTAGCCCAGGAGGGTGTAGAGAGCCCCTCACCTGCAGGCCAGATTCAGAAAGCCTGACTGTCTCACAAAGGATTTCAAGGGTATCCTCAGAATACTCTGGGGTTGGTGTCAAAAACTAAACAGGGGCCAGTTCACTATGAAATGGGCCATAGCCCAGACTCCACTTCAGCATCCTGCATCTCAGATGTTTCTCCGCAGGCTGATTTCTTCGTAATGCAGGCCTAACTTGCTGAGGGTGAGTCCCAGGACAGGATCACTCTGCCCTCTGTCCTCGGTTCCCCTGGAGAGGCTCACTCTGCAGTCAGAGGCGATCAAGCTGTTGGCGCAGAGCTCTTATGGATGACAGGCACTGGCCTCTCGAAGAACGCTGAACCATTGTTCACAGTGCCCATCTTATTGATATCATCCAGAATCACATTGATGGTAATAACAACATGAATCAGAACCATGATTTTCTTTTTTTACTGCCTACTATGTGCCAGGCATAGGTTTGGGTGCTTTCCCTGCATTTCTCTCTAGTCCTTATAACAGCCCCATTTTACAGAGGAGGAAACAGAGGACAGAGAGGCTAACTGACTTACACAAGGTCACCTGGCCTGTAAGTTGAGGAGCTGAGCTGAGACCATATTCTCCCTAACCCCTCACTGATATAATCATATTCACAAAAAGTGCATCCCACATACATAGCATTTTACAGTGTATAGAGTTCTTTGCCATCTGCCCTTGTCTCTGATCTTCACAACATTTAGAACATTGAGGTTTAGAGCAAGAAGTTGATTGGCTCAAATCAGTGGGTGTATGAATTATTTATTGCCCTGTAACAAATAACTCCAAAACTTGGCAGCTTAAAACAGTACACATTTATTATCTCACAGTATCTGTGGGTTGGGGATCCTGGTAAGAGTTAGCTGTATCTTCTGCCTCATGGTCTCTCCTGAGGCTATAATCCAGATGTTGGTCCAGGGATGGCGGTCTCATCTGACAGCTCAACTGGGGAAGGCTCTGCTTCCAAGCTTATTCACATGATTGCTGGCAGAATTTAACTTTTTTGTGTTTTGTCACGCTGAAGGTCTACTTTCTCCCCTGGCTGTAGATCTGAGACAACCTTCAGTTCCTTGTCATGGGGGCCTCTCCAGTGTGGCAGCTTGCTTTATCAAAGTGTGCAAGCCAAGAAGGCAATAGAGTCTGCTGGCAAAAAGGAAGTCTTGTAACCTAATCATGGACGTGCCCACACGTTGGCTGCATTCTGTCAGAAACAAGTCACTAGGTCTACTCCAGACTCCTACCCCTCGGGAGGGAGTTCCACAAAGGCATGGCTACTAGCAGATGGGGGTTTAGAGGGCATCTTAGAATGTTTGCTTAACACAGCAGGGGCTGGGCCAGAGCCCAGGTATGCAGCTTTGACTTTGGCCATCCTCCTGGACCTGAGAATGTGCTGGCCTGTGGACAGAGGTGGCAGGTGGCGATCTTCCCTCTTCTGTGCTCTAGGAGGGCTCTCAGGACCACGCAGAGCCTGGGCCAGACCTCTCCATCCCAGGAAAAGAGCCGGCTCCATTTTAATTACATTGTTGCCCCCAGGGAAGCCTGTGTTCTTCTCCAGATAGTTTTTCTCCCCCTTTACTGCCATTCCTGTCTTTAAATCAAAGCTGCTCTCTGTTCGAGGGCTCCCGGCCCCAGGCTGGATAAGAATTTATGAGTGGGTGATCCGGAAATGTAATATAAAGGAGTCATGACCCAGACCATAATGTAAGCTGAGAGGTCCTGGAGAGGCAGGCGGCCAGGGCCCAGTGACCTCTCAGGCCCGGCAACCATCACAGCCTCTGCCTTTATGAAAACCTTCCATCATCCATTCCTTCAGCCTACCCCCACTGCCCCTTCTTGTGGCCTGCACTGCAGTCTCCCAGCACAGCCAGGACCTGGGCTACTGGCATCCGCCTGAACTTGCCTTTCTAGAACTGTTTCCCTGTCC
>NW_005327352.1:0-2655 GCF_000412655.1 Myotis brandtii | reverse complement strand
ACACAGTCCCCTCAGCCCTGCCAGGCTCATGGCTCTGGCAGGTCTGCCTGTCACCATCAGCCAGAAATCTCAGCCAGACCCTTGGCATCGCCTCCTCTCCTTGTGGGGCCCCATCCACTGACATCCTAGCCTCCAGATAAAACAGTTCAGTTGCACATGCACCCAGGGCACCATCTATTAATTTTTGCATTTCTTCATCTTTCAGTTCAGCTGATGGCCCTTGGTTTACACTTAATGGTGCTTTTCACTCTGCCAGCATGCATTGCTTTGTCTATTTTTTACACAAAGGTCAACCCATGGAGACAGCTTGGTAGGTGATCCGCACAGCCCAACAAGTGTCAGGATGCCCCTTTTCCCTCCTCAGCTCATCAGAACGGCTCCTACCAGCCCCACATAGAATTGCCCCTCTTCCCACAGGCAGCTCAGCATTGGAGGACATTTCCTAAGAAAGGAGCAAAAACATCCAGTCTGCACAAGAGCTCAAAAAATAACCTGGACCCTGGTTGTCATCTTTTATCCAAGCCTGCCCTGTCCCTGTGAGAAGATATTCAAGACTTACAAGCAACAAATTTACATTATCTTTTGAGTTTCCAAGTCTGAGGAAAAAAAGTGTCAGCAAGGCAGGCTTAGCTAAAGCCCAACAATGCTACTCATCCACAAGTTTAATTTTGAGGGGAAAATAACAAGTGGTCGTAAATTATTTCCTAAGGTTGCTTTGGACAAAGTACAATAGAATAGCATTACTTTAGTCCCTGCCAGCCGAGTACAAACCAGAACAAACCAACCTTTCTCTCAGTAAGGCAGGTCTTAAAGGAACTTGATTGCTGCTTACTGCTCCCCTGTCTGCTTTGATCAGGAAAGCTAAGGAGCTGGCAGGGCCAGCCGCATTCCCAGCAGGCTCCTTAGCCTGTCTGCTGCAGAGAGAAATGCCCCCACGGGGTTCACTTGCTGTATAAGAGACAGAGTGAAAATTGTCCAGACAACCAAGAAGGACTCGTGGCCTCAATCAGCCTCACAATGTGAGAAGGCCTATTTCACACCAAGGAGACCGAAAGGCAGTGCCTAGTGGGCCCTCTTCCAATGCCTTCCCTGTGCCCTAGAAACAATGAACTAGCATTGCCTGAGCTTCTTGTTATTCTTACCAAGAACAAAGAACAGTGTAGGTGTCGTCAGAAAAAAGGGGTGGGGAGGGAGAGAAACTGAAGGGAGGAATCAGGAAGAAATGCCCTGGGTGACAAAGGCAACAGAAGCAAAACGCACCTAGGAATCTGAAGAAAGTGGCTGCTAAGGAGATGGCACTCCCTGAGGCTCAAGGCCAAAGAGTGATTATCTTCCATACACAGTGCTACTGGCCGGGTGCACATGACCATAGGAGCAGCCTCAGGCAGCCTGGGGACTTTATTTCCCCTCTCCGTTAAAGAGTAGGACAGGTGATCCAAGGAGGAGCAACCAGGGTCTCTCCCAGAGGGCAGGAATTTGGAAACAAGAGAGAAAATTTACATTATTTTTGGAGGCCAGGATCTATGACATGTGGGTATAGCTAACAGCCACTTTGCTCAGGACTTCAAGTGAAGGACTTTTTGGGTCAGAGCGGGGAGCATTTTCCACTCACCAAATGTAAAAGCAAAGAGAGCCACTTTGTAGATAAGATAGCATGAGGCAAATAGATACACAGGGTCTCAGGTTTCAAACCATTGCCTTCATGGACAAGCTTGCCAGGGAATAGCCCCTCCACCAGAAGTTCAAATATTCCTCCTATTTCACAATCAAGCAGAAAGTCCTCTTTCTTCATTAATCAATATTTGTTGAATCAAGCACTATTCCAGGCACTAAACAAAACTAAACAACAAAATCTGACTTTTATAGAACTTACATTCTAATGAGAACTGATTAAGAATAAATCAGAGCCCTAGTTGGGTGGCTCTATTGGTTGGAGCATCATTCCATACAGCAAAAGGTGGCCAGGTTTGATTCTGGTCAGGGAACATGCCTAGGTCGTGGGTTCGATCCTCAGTCAAGGCACAAATGGGAGGCAACTTATCAATGTTTCTCTCTCTCTCCCTTTCTCTCTCTCTAAAACCAATAAAAACATATCGAGTGAGGATTAAAAATTAAATTTAAAAATAAGTCAGAGAATATAAAAAGTAAATAATATAGCTTGTAGTAGTTATGGTAAATATAGTGTAGGATCAGAATCAGATGTGTTAGGGAAAGCCTTGCAATTTTAAACATTGAAATTTTAAGTTTCAAAGCAGACTTTTCTCAAAGGAGAATAGATTTTAAGGAAGTGAGGAGGGAGCTGTGGATATGTAGGGGCAAGCATTCCAGGCAGATGAAACATCCAATGTGGAAGCCCTAAGGTGGAGAGAGCAAGGAGGCCAGTGTAGCCAGGCTGATTAAGAGTGGGGAGAGTGATGAAGTCAAGGTCAGAGAGGAAGGGGGTACTGATTGTATAAGGCCTTGTTGGCCATTGTAAGGATATTATCTTTTGCTCTGAAAGAAATCAGGAACCATCAGAGGTGTTCTCTAGGTGAGCAATGTTGCCTGGCTTATATTTCTTTTCTTTTTTTTCTATATGTTTTTTATTGATTTTAGAGAGAGAAAGAGAGAGAGATAGAAACATAAGGATGAGAGAGAATCATCGATTGGCTTCCT
>NW_005327351.1:0-2655 GCF_000412655.1 Myotis brandtii | reverse complement strand
TTTTTTTTAAGCAAGTTACCTGTTCTGGACTGAATGCGTGTATGCCCTGAGATTTCAGGCTTTGAAGCACTAACCCCAGTGTGGCTGTAGCTGCAGATAGCGCCTTCACAGAAATACTTAAGGCTAAATGAGGCCATAAGGGTAGGGCCCTGGTCTGATAGGATCAGTGTCCTTAAGAGAAGAGATACCAGAGACTTGTGAGAACTTAGTGAGAAGGAGGCCACGTGCAAGCCAAAAGGAGAATCCTCACCAGAAACTGAGCTTTGCCAGAACCGTGATCTCAGATTTTGAGCTGGAAGAACGGTGAGGAAATAAATCTCGATGGTTTCAGCCACCTGGTCTGTGGCATTTTGTCATGGAAGCCTGCCTGAGCTGACGAGCACATCCCCACTGTGAGCGACGAGCTCGAGGCTGCTAAGCGTCAGAGTAACACATACACCAGGGACTCGGTTAACCATGAGGAAACAAATTTGAGAGCTTGAGTTGGAATTCTCCGAGCAATACTTAGACATGAAGCAAGCTTTAGCGTGCCGGAGCGCTTGGCAACCTGGACCCGGGTGGGCAGCACAGCCAGAGCGATACATGCATCATCTGGGCTGTGGGCCTTCCTCAATCTGAAAAGATGATGCCAACTTATTAGTCCACCTAACTGCGACCCAGAGGAGAGAGGGAGCTGAGCTATTAATACACCAGTTCCCACAAGTCATCAGCAGACGGCTGCTCCAAGAGCATAGGTTTTCTGGCACATCCAACCAGCACTGCAGGTGGCAAAGCAAGTCTAGACTCGAGAAAGTCCTCAGGCAAGAGGTCCAGGCGCTGGGTTCTAGAAGCTGCCGGGTGTGCCCTGAGAGGCCAGGGGCATGTCGCAAGCATCCACAGCACGCAGGGCACCTTTCAAGCATGTACTAGCATCTTGTGCAATAATGATGTTCCTTGAAACACAGTTTGGAAATCTCTGCTTTAGACCAATTCCAGAGAAGCTTGATTTCCTGTGAGACTTGTGTCCATCTGCTCATACTTGGCTTATGCTGCCAGGACTGCCATATCAAAGTACCTCGGACGGGGTGGCTGAAACAACAGGAATATATGGTCCCTCAGTTCTGGAGGCTGGAGGTCCACGGTGAAGGTGTCAGCAGGGCTGGTTCTCTCCTGCCTGGTAGGTGCCATCTTCTCCCCATCTTCATTTGGTCCTCCTGCCAGGGTGTGTCTGTGTCCTAACCTCCTTTCTAATAAGGACAGCGGTCAGATGGGATTAAGGCCCCACCCTAAAGACTTCATTTTAACTCAGCCACCGCCTGGAAGGTCCTATCTTCAAATACAGGCACATTCTGAGGTGCTGGGGGTTAGGACTTCAGTACGTGAATTTTGGAGGGACAAAACGATTCAGCCGCTAACACTGTCTGTAATGCCGCTGACATCAAGGCAGTCTCTTGAAAAGAACAAAAGGGTTCTGAAGGGAACAGGATTTGTCTCAAATCTGACCCCATAGATTAGCATGGGTGGGGGCCCTGACCAGAGTACATTGGATATTAAAGGCTCATTTGCCACATGCATGCTTCAGAGCAATGACCCAGCAGTGTCACTATACGTACTGCGCAGGCGCACCCTTATATAACCGACTTACGTTAACGTAGCACAGATGTCACCAATTGGCACAAGGCCTCTTTTGTTTGAGTGTAAAAGGTGCCACTGACCAGCCGGTTGTTGGCTGCTTTATTTGCAATAAAGCATGACCCATCTCCCTACGGCCGCTCCTGCCTTTTTCCAATTCCCGGCATCCAAAGAAGTCAAGTTCCTGGCAGAGGAACTTGGACCCATCTATGAAAGAACATGTTGCTCTGAAGGGATTTCATCAGTCAGCGTGGAAAACCCTGGCTGAGTCCCACCCAACACTGCCCAGGGATTCTGTTGGCATCAGATACTGAATTCCCAGGCTCACTGGGAAGACCAGTCCTGCATGCTGTAAGCAATCTCATGCTGCCAACCTTGCAACTTAATCCTCCTCACTTCCCATCCAAATTCCATTGCCCATTCATCCGAAATAAGGCCCTCCTATGCACCACGCAGTGTTCCAGACAACGAAGGTACAGCAATGGAGAAACAGAGCTAGTATTGGGGGGAGGAGACAAAATCCCTAGCATGTCAGTGGTGCTAAGTGCTAAGGAGAGACCTAAAGCAGGAAAAGCACTAGTGAATGTTGGGCAAACAGTGTAGACAGGGTGGCTGAGGCCTCACTGAGAATGTGACAATTGAGGAAAAACCCAAGGGAGGCAGGGGCAGTCAGGGGACCCCTGGGGGTGGGGGGAGCTGGTTGCTGCAGTGGCTTGGTGAGGAGGAACGAGATCTCACCGAGGTGCACTCGGAACCGCTGAAGGGACGTGAGAGCAGATGTAGGAAAGCAGCTAGGAAGCTCCTGAGATCATCCAGGTGAGGGGTGACAGTCATTAGGATCAAGGTGGTGGCAGTGGAGGAGGTGAGAAGTAGTATTCTTTTTCCTTTTTAAGATGATTTGATTATTTAAGAACTGATTCCTTGAATTTATCTCCTACAATGTTCCTCTATTTTTGAAAAAATAGACTTTGTTTTTTAGAGCAGTGTTAGGTTCACAGTCACACTGAGCAGTAAGTACAGAGAGTTCCATATTCTCCCTGCCCC
>NW_005327350.1:0-2654 GCF_000412655.1 Myotis brandtii | reverse complement strand
AATTTTCCCTTTAATATTTTTTGAACCTCAACTAACCACAGATAACTAACTAAAATTATGGAAAGTGAAGCTGTGGATGGGGGAACTATGGCACATCATTTATCGCTTACCTACCTGGAGACAGAGAACTCTCCTTTACATTTTAGTTAGCAGTGACGAAAGAAGCTAAGGCATTTTTATTCCATCAGGTTCCATGGTCTCCCCAAGCCTCAGGTTTTCCCATCTGTAAAACAGGGATAATATTATGACCTTTCAGAATTACCATGAAATTTGCAATCACCCAGGTGAAATGCCCAGCCTCGCGACGGAGTCACGGTTGACATTCAACGGAAGAAAGCCCTTAAGACAGTTGTATGTGATGACTCTGAGAGTGAGTTAGAGATATCTGTCCAAATACACCCTACACTTCCACACTGTATGTCACTGACTGAATGTTTCTGCCCCCCCCCCCCAAATATTCACATGTTGAAATCTAATCCCCAGTGTGATGGTATTTGGAGGCGGAGCCGCTGGGAGGTGGTTAGGTCATGAGGGTAGACTCTCATGAATGGGGTGTGACTTTATCCAAAGAAGCCAGAGAGCAGGCTGCTACTTCTCAGGATGTGAGGTCACAATGTGAAGCCTACAGCCGGCAGCCTGGAGAGGGGCCCCACCAGAACCCCTCCGTGCTGGACCCTGACCTCGGAACTCAGCCCCGACACTAGGAGATAAATTTCTACTGTTTATCAGCCTACCAATCTACCGTCCTCTGTTCTTGCAGCCTGAACTAAGAAACTATATTTAACATCCTGATATTCTTATATGACTCTCTTAGGACTTGGACTTGGTCAAGAAATCCCATTAGTCAAGCTATAAACTCTAAGCAGGAAATATTCTGTTACATAGAGCAAATTCAAAGAGGCCAGGTTTGTTTTCTGGCTATTAACACCATTACACGCCCATAAAAATGGGAAGAGTTGTGAAATCTTATATGGATAAATGTACACCAAAACCAGGTCGCCTGGGATCCTGGAGACACAGAACCAAAGATTTCAATTTCTCTTTACAGTTCTGTCTCACACACCATTCAGACACGGGACCAGCTCACACACTGTCCAAGAGGAAAAAAACAAACAAACAAACAAAAAACATCAACTGTTCATGTCCCTATCTTCACACTTAGCAGACCTTCTTATCCAGGGGGAATAAAAACAGAACGTGTGGCAAAAAGGCCCTGGAGTTTCGATCGACACTTTCTCCTAGAGCACAGCAATTCCTTTTCCACACTTTTCCTCGCGTCATCCTCTTACAATTTAGATATGATTTCCAACCCTGACTCACCCTCAAAACAAGCAAGCGAGCCGGAAATATCTGCGAAACACAGATATTAGAAACACTAATTTCCGGACAGAGAACATAAATGTAAGAATAAACTATGTCTCACACCCACCTGAATGTTGAGCAAGCAGCAGCTCCTCGAACTTCCTGCTTCCCTTTAATGTGGACAAGGATTCTGAGCACTTAGGATGTATAAGGCACCATGGTGGGCATGGAGGGGAAGAAACACTGAGCTCAACCACAGAAAGACCCTACCCTAAGGGATCTCCCAGTCTAGAATGCGAGCTAAAACATGAAATGGCATATCTATATATTGTAGACATCACAAAAACAAACAGAAAGTATCGGCTGGACTCTTTTCCAATAGGAGATGTATCTGCAGTAATAAAATCAAACTGCCTCATTTGGGGGTAAAATCTACTATTTCCAACATGACAGCCCACTGGTAACCATTCCGGTTGTTGGTCATGAGGACAGCAGGCCCTGAAGTCAGATGGTGCACAGCAGTCCGGCCGCTCAACCATTTACTGCCTATAGTGCTTGGACAAGCTTCTTAACATCTTTAAGTCTCATTTACTCCTCTGTAAAATAGAGATCATTAGGGTACCTCTCTTGTGATGTTAAATCTGACATGCTCCATATAAACTTTTTAACATGTTCAAAATATGCAAACAAATATAATTTTTTTAGGTGAAAACTAAGGTAGGAATAGACAACTACAGGCTTCTCAGGACCTGAAGAGAACAAGAGAATGAAGGGAAAATAGGAAGAGTAGGAACACCTTGCATTCCTATATCCTCAACAGCTCAGTCCAACAGTCAGACCAGTAGGAGCCTGTTCCAGAGCCTGTCTGGGACTTGCCCTAGAGGCAGTGAACCAGAATCTAGGGGTGAGCCTCAAGCATCTATATCAACAAGCTTCAAAAGGGAGTATCATGCACACCTACATTTGAGAACCCTTGTGGAGGGCAGCACATTTTATAAATAATGCAAGATCTGCTTTAGACATGATTCAGCTCAGATATGATGCTTTATCTTGAGGCTAATACCATTGCCTAGTCTTCAAAATCTCAGGATCTCTGTTCAAAATCCCATCCAGAAGTCTCCTTAACGGGGTGCTCCCCCCAGCTGCCAACTGCTGCAATGGAAAGGATAGCGTCACATGGAGGTGCCTAGCACCTCTGTCCCAATATTCTGGCCAATCTATATGAACTAGTTTACCTCAGAGTACACTGTCACATTGCTTTCAAAGATATTTATAATCAAATCTGAGTATTAAAAGCTTTGTCTAATAGACACACTTCAATTCTAGCATATGTGGTACCCTAGTGTATACTG
>NW_005327349.1:0-2652 GCF_000412655.1 Myotis brandtii | reverse complement strand
AAGTAGGATAAGAAGTTTTGAAGAACCATTTGGCGATTTGGGGCATGAAAAATATATTATAAAAAATGAAGAATGGATTGTCAGTAGATAAGCTGGGCAGCAGGATGAATGCAGCTAAAGAACAAATTAATGAACTGAAGGATCCAGTAGATGAACTCTCCCAGGAAGTGTTTCGGAGGGATAAATCTTTGGAAGGAAAGAGAGAAAAGTTAAGAATTAGAATTTCAGGAGGAGTCTCAGAGGAAGAAAGAGAATAAATGGGGAGAAGGCAGTAATTCGCCAGAATTAAACTGTGGTTGGGCAAACAGGAGGGACCTTCCGGGCCCCAGGTTCCTGGGTTGTCACCAAGAGACTCTAATCCCCAGTGGCAGGCCAGGCCACAGGGAGTTCCTGAGTATATTCAAACATGATAATTCATTATTAGGTATTTACAAGAAACAGATTGTCTTTTGACCTTGCTATTCCCACAGGGCTATTCCAAGCTATTGGTGTAATGGTCTTCAGCACAGAGGAAGAATGCGAAATGTGTAGCTCCATGCCTCCTGGTCAGATTTTGATGGACAAAGGGATGCAAATGAGATGCAAGGCCCTTGTTAAGCACTATTTCCCTTGATCACCTTGTTCAAACCCCAAGCATCTGGGCAGCAGCTGCAGATCTTAACTCTTTGGTTTCTTGAAGTTCTTTTCTTTCCTTATCTGCTTTCTTTGTTCTTTCCAATTTTGCCATATTCGTTTTTTTTCTTACTACCTGTCTTGCTCCTCCTTTCTATATTCTTCTCTTTTATCATCACCGTTTTCTCCTCTTCAGTATTTCTAAAGTTATTCATAGGTTCATCCACCCACTCATCGATTCGACAATTATTTTGAGCACCTACCATGTCCCAGCGATTATTGAAGGCACCGGGGACACTGCACCAGGCAGAACACAGGAACTTGCACCCACTCTAGTTTGGAGGACAGATAATAAGCAAGGCAATGAACAACAACAACAAAAGACAAATGCAGATACTAATAAAGGCAGTGAAGGTAATAGTATGTGCTTGAGTGTGGGGCAGGGATGCCTTAGGTGGGGAAAGGGGTGTCAGGGTAAGTTTTTCCAAGGAGGTGACAGTTGAATTGAGATCTGAATGATGAGGAGGCATCAGTTCTGTGAGAGAGGGTGGAAAAGCATTCCAAGTAGAAAGAAGAGCAAGTGCAAATGCCTGAGGTTGGACTGATACATTCTTCTACTGTCTTGTTTTCTCATCTGTGGTAAATTACAGAATAGGGGTCTAGGCATTTAGTATGTGGGAACCATGTTGCACAGTCTTAATTCCCTGTGGCCTGGTTTCTGCTCCCACTACTTGCTTGAAAATGTCCTCTTGGTGGCCACCGATGCTAGCCTAGGTGTGACAGCAATCTGGGAATAGAGAGAGAGAAGCAGAGAGGATGTTAGCCCTTAGGCCCCTTTGTCCAGCAGCTGGACATCTGTAGCTCAGACTCATTCTGTGTGGGAACGGGTCTTTATCAGGGAAGGAGAAACCTTTAGGAATGTGAAAGCCCTCTGAGACCCCTTGAAGCTGGGTTGGGTGCCCATCCATTTCTGTCATAGCTGCCCCCTCTTTCTGTTACCTGTGTATGATCCCACACACAACTCTTTTCCTTTGATCTTCACAGGGCTTCTTATTTTCCATTATTCTGACTGTGACAGATTGAATTATGTTCTATATTCCCTAAATTCTCATATTCCTTGCAATAGTATCATTCATCCACTTGTCATAGCGTGTGGTAGACGGAGAGCTTTTTCCTCCCTCTTGACCTGGTTACTCTGGCCATTGGGATGTTAGTGGACACGATGCAGGTGGACTTGGTACATGCCTGTGGGGCTGGGATGGCCCTCTTGCCTTCCCATCATTACTATAGGATAATAGTGCCCTCAGAGTCTAGTTCATCCCAGAACAAGAAGTCACAAACTCAGCACACCTGAATCCAGCCCAGCCTAGGTCAGCCAAAATCCAGTTGTTGTGTGAGCAAGAAACTCATAAATATAACATAAATATAACTCAATAAATATTCATTGAATAAATGCATCTTTTTATGTCACAATTATTTGTTTGTTCGTTTGGAGCCCTTTGGGGGGCAAGGAGCATTAACATTTCTGCACAGGAAGGGCCACCAGGGAGCCAGGGACATGGTGGGCACTCAGAATACTTTTTGCACTGTGTCTCAGGCCTCCTCAGGAGTCTCTGTAGCAGCCTCTGCTTTCATGTATTGGATATTCAGCTGAGAGTCAAGGCAGATTCCTGCTGAATTCCTAAGGATTTCACAGTTTGATCCCCTGGATCCTGATTTTATGGCCCCTTTCTTATTGCCATGAATTCTTAAGTGTATGTTGTGCATTGAGTGGCCATCAGTATTCATGCTATTAGGTACCCAGGACATGCTACAGGACAAGCTAAGTGTCTGCATGGTGACGAGGGGCAATTTGATGTCTATGCGTCAGGGAGGATGAGGGGACAGGCGCATTCCCACTCATCCTCCATGACAACAGTAATGCTACCTGATTTACAGGTCTCCAGGGCCTTTGAAGCGTCTGTGTCAGACTTTCTTTTGTCTGAGTGTCTGGGCCTGGCCTTGAGGATTTAAAAGAAGAATTGATTCACACTGACTTTG
>NW_005327348.1:0-2652 GCF_000412655.1 Myotis brandtii | reverse complement strand
AATTATTTTATTGTTTTAGGCTTCTTCTAATCCAAAAATTCCATAATTTCCAGACAATAAGAATGGTCATGCAAAGATTGGCCTGTGAGACATGTTAGAAATGAACCAAAAAAGGCTCCAAGATATCAGATAATTTCCATAGGTTCCCTTCCGTACTTATCGGTTATTTCATTAGTGTTAGATCCGGGGAAAGGCTGTGCCCAGGTATTTAATTTTGCATGTGGGGGCAGAGCTTTTCTGGAAAAGGACCTCCTGATCTGGAGAACTATAATAATTAAGGTAATGGTGGGTGGGTGCTATATCTCTTCTTACTCTCAGTGGTTTAATACAATGGAAATGTACTTCTCACTCGCATGTAGCCCAGCTTTGGCAGCAGGGAAGGGTGGAGGTGACTCTGCTCCAGCCAGATGTTCAGGGACCCCTGCTATTAGGGACTCCACCCTGGACACATGGCTTCTAAGGTCTTCCTGGGTGCCAGTGGGGGAGGAGAGGGAGAATGGAGAATTGCCTGGGAGAGATTTTAGGGGCAGGCCTGGCTATGATATATATCACTCTGCCCACATGCCATTGGCCAGAACTCAGTTGTATTGTTACAGAAAAATTGCAAAGGAGGCTGGGAAATGTAGCCTAGCTGTGTGCCCAGGAGAAGGAGACAAGTTTGGTGAGCTGTCTCTGCCACAGGAGCTGCATTGAATAATCACAGCACTGCTGAGCCCTGGAATTCACAGTTAGGCCCAATTTCTTTGCATTTCAAGTCTATGAAGGCTTTCTAAAGCTCTTATGATCTCTTCTTTAGACATGTTCAAGGCAAATGGCTTAACTAGATCTAAAGCCCACAGGTTCTGGACAATGCATAGCACCCCTCAAACATTTGGTAGATATAAATGATGGCAATTTGCATTCCATCACTATTCTGTTCACATAAAACTCCCCTTTTGGTTCAGGTTTCACTTTTCCCCTTATTTTAGTCAATTTTCCTTGACCTCAGAAGGTTTATTAACGTTCCTGCTTTTGCCAAGGCAACCCTAAAAAGAAAACTTTAAAAATGACATCTGTAACAGGTTTATGGTCAAGGTTAAATTGAGCTCATGCTTAGGTTAAAAAATAGTTGTCATGTTAGATTAAAATAAAGCATATATAACTTCGTCTAGGACACCTAGTCAAACCTAAAAAGTGATCAAGGAAACTACATAGAAAAACACAATTGAGCCAAATTAAAAGGGACACAAAGTAGGTAATTTTGTGATCATAGTTGCCTATTGCAGCTGTATAAACCAAGCTAAATGAAATGATGATGTAATATTTTGTTGCAAAGAATAAAATGATTCCCCATGAGATTAAGCGTGAATTCCCCAACCCTGTGTTCAAGGTCCAGATAGCGTCTCTGCTCTCCCCCAAACTCTAGAATAGTTATTAGACTTAATTTATGAATTGAATGCCTTGTATAAAAAGCTGAATTTCACAACCCTTTAAAATATTTTACCTTTAACGTTTATATTACAGTCCAATAACAAATAAGCTGCTTGTTGGTATAATGCCTAATGTCTGGATGGTCTCCTAACACATCCTTTGTAGCGATTATATGGCTGCTGGAAGAGTTCGTTTGAAACAGAACCACTCTGTCCCAGAGTACGCATTTGAGATGTTTTTCTTTAATTGCAAATAGAAACAAGTTTCTTCGGTTGGTATTTTATAGCCATTAAGGAATGATTGAGAGGTTACCACGCTGTGTTACAAGGAGTTATCAAGTGCAGCCTGTGGTCTAATTAGAACAGCAGCATCTTTCCTGGATGTCTCAACAATTGTTTCTTTAAGGAATCTGATCGTTAATCTTTAAGAACTGTATTCGTAGAATGTGTTCAGAGCAGGTCTTTAATTCACCTTCTCAAAAACTCAAAATGGCTGCGCATTAGGTGGTATGACAATGAGCCACGTGTGCACAGTCCTGGTCTTCCTGTGGGTTTTAAACCCATTAGTGAGCAATTCTCCTGAGGGAGAGCCGGGGTCTGCCCTGTCTTCTCTTGTATCCCCCTTATCCAACTTCGGGCCAGAACGTTATGCAAGCTCAATAAATGTTGGTTGAGTACATGAAGGAACATATGGGATAGCCTTTTTGGAAATAGGTCACAGTATGTTTTAGATTTAGAATATAAGAGTTTAGTAGACACCATTTAATTTGTATCCTATAAGAAACACATGTATTTTTGCTTACCTTCAATGCCATTAACTTTTTTCATAATCAGAGATTATCCAAGATCATATTTTTTTTCCTGTTTCTAGACGTTTCTCACCAGACATATATTAGGCAAGCTATACAGTTTATTGACTTGATTCATTTATGTGAGATTTTTATCCAAAGGTGACCAGAAAAAGAAAATAAGTAAAACTTATTTTAGTGTTTGGCAGCTGGCCAGTGGAAAAGTTGAAACTAAAATAACTTGCATTTACCTAGCAAAAAGGGATATGCATAGTATATTAAATGAGTGTGAATATGGAAGTTTCCATTTACTAAATGCCAGCAACACATTATCCATTTGCTTCTCACCACAATCCTGGATGGAAGGTGTGTGTTTTTATTTTATGTTAATTAATTAATTAATCAATTAATTTATTTATAAATTTATCTTTATTGTTGAAAGTATTACAGATGCC
>NW_005327347.1:0-2650 GCF_000412655.1 Myotis brandtii | reverse complement strand
GGGGAAATAGTGTTGGTGCGGATCACTCAACAGTTACGAATCTTGTCGCGTGGGCATGTCCCAAAACAGCAGTGGCTCTAGTAATATCCCGGCGCAGAGAGCCTGCCCGGGCCTGGACCCAAAGCCACCGTGAGGACACGGCTGGCTGCGCTCCTCTTCGGTGATGAAGGCCCCCAGGGGCCCTCGCTTCTTACAGAGACCCTTCTGACCAGAATGGCAAGCCCCGCCCAGGACGTCACCTGCACCGGCTGTTTCCTCACAAGAGCAATGCCTTCGGCTCCTGCCCTCTCGGCTTCCCCAAACAGCTTAAAGGGGAAGGTGCATCTAGAGCTTTTCTGCTTTTTCCTCAGTTCCTCACCTATTATTCTTTAATCATGAGAAAGCGTGTCCTGGCCTATCACAGCATAAACTCCTGGGAAAACTTGCCAGTGAGCCAACATGACTTCCTTGTATCCACAAGAATGCAGCAGACACGATACTATACGGACTCTCAGGAAGGTCTCAAGAGGCCTCTCGGCCTCCCCTCTCCTCCTCTTGCTGCCCTGAGGCCATGGCATCCAGAAGCCCCAGCTAGCCTCCTGGAGGAAGAAGGCCCACCTGGAGAAAGAACCCCAGTCCCCAGCCACACCAAAACCCAGAGCCCCGAGGAAGGCTCTCTGGACTCTGCAGCCCAGCCCAGTCACCAGAGGGCTGTGGTCACAGGAGTGACCTGAGGCAAGACCAGCAGAAGAACTACCCAGAGGAGACCTGCTCACAGAATCATGCGCAAATAAAATCGCTACTTGTTAAGCCATTACATTCGGGGATGGTTGGTTACATAGCAAATGTAATGTGACATTTTGCAGACATTTCACGAATTCTTTACAAATGTAATCGTATTCCCCACTTGGGAGCCAATAAACCTTTTACTCGGGTTTCAATGATTCCATGGGTCTCTGAGAAGGGGCTAAGTCACCCTGGAAGTGGCAGTGTCTCTAAGGACCCTACAAAGATCGAATAAAAGTCAAGGGCCGACCAACAACCCAAATGGGCTACTTAGCCAGGGAAAGGGATCACTTGATAATTTCACTGGGACAAGAGGCATCAACCACGACTATCCCGGCAAACCAGGACACATGGCCCCCCTAAAGATAGGGGGCTGGAACTGAGGCCCATCCTCTGCAGTTCAGGGTTCCCCAGAAGGATGGCTGGGGAGCAGCCACCAGCCCCACCTGCCCTCACAGCTGCCAGGTCATGGTCAAGGCTGGAGGAGGAGGGATGGTCCTGGCAGAGGTCAGAGCAACATCTGCAAAGCTCCAGATGTGGGGTCTCAGCACAGTGGGCGGAGCCTGTCGATGGTGGACTGGGAGTCATCTGAGGGCAACAGGCCGAAGGCCCTGGATAGAGTCCAGGGATGCAAAGGGACCTTGAACCCCACTGGTGCCCAGTCAGGAAACCCAGCGCGAGCTCAGAGCCTTGGCCAAGGACCAACTGGGAGTCAAATGGGGCCAACAACCTGAGACACCCAGCTCTCCTCCCAAGTTCTGGGCCTGCAGGACAAGAAACCACGTGGCCCGAGGCTCAGGTTGAGCTCTGGTCCTTCTTAGCTGTGGGATCTGGGGCCAGCCCTTCTCCCCTGGACGAACGCAGCCGCTGCTAACTGCCCTACCTACGCCCACTGAATTCCTAATGGTACATAATGATAGCAGAGAACAGCAAATGAACCGGAAAGCATACTCCACACTTAGCAGGGGGTATGGTAGTAAATCAAATCCACTCTGAGATGGGTACTCTGATGATCCCCACCTTACAGAGGAGGACACTGAGGTGTGGGGGGGCCTAATTAACTCTCCCAGAGTCCCATGGATGATAAGTGGTAAAGCAGGATTGGAATCCAAGCTGACGGCCCCTGTGAAACCCCACTGGCCAACCTAAACCAGCAGTTCTCGGTTGGCTCCGTGGCTCACCCTGCTCCCCTGGCAATGCCCAGACCCCACGCGCCTGCGGGTGGGGGGCACTAGCTCCCTGCCACATGTTGTTCATTCATTAAGGCCCTGGTTCCTCCCTGCCATTCAAATTATGCACAGAGATAATAAAGAAGCTTTCTCCCTTACCAAAGAGGCCTGTTTATGCTATGAGGAGATTTCGCCCCCACAAGATTGAGTCATCACTCAAAGCCTTGTTGGAATCAGAGCCGAATCTCTTCTGGCATTGACTGAGCCCCACCCACACCCCCCACCTGCTTCCTCCCACTCCTGAGCATCCACGCAGGATGTAGATGCCATTCCCCACTGCTGTGCTCCCTCATGGCTTGCCGAACGATATTCAGTCAACACACGGTCAGTACTGAGCACCTACTACGTGCCGCTACTAAGAGTATGGCCATAAAGACAGTTCCTGCCCTTGTTGGGAGAAGAGGCATTGAGAGAAAGAGCAAAAGTTTTTAGGCTCCAAGATTAATTCACATGCCAGCTCAAGCATTCATTAGCTGGGTGATTTGATTCTCTGGCTCGGCACATTTCCAAATTTCTCAAAGGCCTCGACTACCTCATCAGCAACGTGGGGTGATGACACCAACCTCATAGGTTTGTTGGAGGAGTCAATGGGATTTATGCACATAAAACGGAAACATCGCGCACTCAATGAACACGAGTTGAGATTTCCAACAACA
>NW_005327346.1:0-2649 GCF_000412655.1 Myotis brandtii | reverse complement strand
ATTGGCTGTCTCCTGCATGCCTCCTACTGGGGATCAAGTCCACGATCCAGGCATGCGGCCTGACTTGGAATCAAATTGTGACCTCCTGGTCCAAGCATTCCTGTATGGTTTCTATTTCTCTTCAGTTACATCTATGCTGCAACTTGCTAAAAGATTCACTTTCTTACAATTCAGTCTTAATCATGGTTCCTTTTTTCAGGTTGAAATATTTTAAGAAATCATTATTACCAGCTGACACTCAGTATTTATTTCAAGACTATTTCAATAATAATGTAATGTATCTGTATTTCTCTTTCAAGACATTCTATATCTATCCTTGGTATTTTTTTGTTTATTCCAGTTGTTCTGTTCAATTGTACATACTGAATAGTACGCTTTCATCAGCATACTAAATACTTTTCATCAAATTAATTCTATATTTTTCAAATTATTCTTTAACCATTTAATTTCATATTTGAAAAATAACAAGTTTACCAATCTTTACTAAAGTCTTTTTTAAATGGCAAAATAAAAAAAGATCCCATTCATAATGTACAACAAAACTCCTTCCTGTCTTCTGACCTCATTTATACAGAAGCTGCCCAGATCGATCTCTGTCTTTTCTCCAAATGTTTAAAAACTCCCTTCCCTTTCCAGCCTTTATAAATGTGTTACTTTTCTCTTTCAGAAATAAAGCTGTCCATTCCAAGGCAGTGTAGTACGCCTGGCATCTGTATTTTTCCTACCTATTACCCTGATTAAACCTAGTAAAGACCAGGAGCCATGCTGGCAGACTCATTTTTTTTAAGCAGGTGAGAAAGGAAAGGACTGTGGGTATACATATGCTACTTCCTTTTTTTGGACTGCGTTACTCTAAAATGTGTCTTCAGATATTAATCATAGGGAATTAAGAAGAATTCATTATAATTTTCAGTAGAATTTGCTGAGTTCCCATCTTTGCAAATGGAATGCAGATCACTTAGATTTTTAAATATACAGAGGTGGGCAAACGTAGGTTTACAGTTATAAGTACATGAGACCACAGTTTATTCTTGTATTATAATTTATTCCTGTACTATATATTTTTCCATATGAACAAATGCCGATTTATCCAAGCACTGTATCTGCACATATGTTGGGTAGTTGCTGACATCCTGTCATAGTCACTTAGGGATTCCTGATTCCATTTCCTTTTAATAGCAGTCACAACCTATATTCCATAATATCTATCTGAAATTTATTTGGCTTTTCCCCTCAATCAGAAATACTGCTTTATCACAACTATATATTCAGTTCAGAAGTCTATCCGTTTGCACCCTTAATGGAAGGCTGTGAACTGGTACCACCACACAATCCACTAACTGCCTGGGGTAAGTTTCTTACACTCGTTAGACATGGTTTCCTTCTATGTAAATGGACATGATAACACACGTGAACCTCTCATATTTGAAACTCTTGGAAGCTCACATACTCTAGACTAAAAAATAAAGTTTATTTCTTCTTAAGTAAAGCAGCTTGCTTTCTTAAACGTTATTGAAAGTTATACTATTTACTATGTTTTGCCCCTGCTATGAACATCTAAGCAGCCTTTTAAAAGAATAAGCTAGATCTAGATGTGCTGATACGGGAAGATTTTCAGATATATGGTTGATTGAAAATCAAGTTCCCAAGTATCCTATTATTATTTGGTATCAGCCCATTTATACAAAAAACAGCTAAAAGCCACACATAGGTATATAAAAATGTATGTATATATGGTCATGTAAATATATATACATGTTCACATAATCATAAATAGCATATTTGTAAATACATGAGATTACATAGAAAAATGTTTGCAAGTATACCACAATTTTTTTAAAAATATTACTTATATAAAAGGAATAGAGATGCATATGGGTTGTAAATATGTATTTGTTATATGATTTTTTTAAACTCAAACAGGTATTTGAGAATTACTTACATATTAAAACATTTCAATGTTTCTCTAAACAGTAATGTCTATATTTGTATAACCTTTAATACTTCAGTTATCACTACATTAATTTGATTTTCATATATATGTTAATTATATTTGGTATAAAAGTGATGTTTATACTAATAGACATTTAGTAGCTTATTTTTATTGAATGTCTCTCAGTTTTTATGCTGAATATAATAATTGATTCCCATATGCTTAAAGAAGCTGAAAAGCTGTTTATTTTAAAAATAAGAAGAATTGTGAAAACCTCTGTAGTTGAATACCTGGGCAGATGAACATTAAGAAACTGTCATTTAAAAGCAGCCAGGAATTTCTCTAGGTAGAGAGAAAGAGAGAATGCCCAGCTAATGTGTAAAGTCACTCGTAATTAATTTGAATATCAAATCACTGTTACCCATTAGTGCTCCAAGCCAGTGAAGCTGATGAGAAAAAGTCACACATTATTATAGATGAATTTGCTGACAGATTCAAGTTTAATGGTGTTAGGCCCTTTCCCTCAATCTGAATGGTCTTTAGATGACCATTACCTTCTAAATTGTAACCCATATTCGCCTTTGGTCACATTAGCATGCACAGTAAGCAAAGGTCATGATAATAAACACAATCAAACATGAAGCCTTAGCCACAGCCCCATTAGTGTCTTCTTTGCAAATATTGTCCCCAAATCCCTAGGGCTACTTCCTGAACCT
>NW_005327345.1:0-2649 GCF_000412655.1 Myotis brandtii | reverse complement strand
TAAGGTCCTACTAAACTTCTATCTATATTTGAAATGATGCTTCTCACTCTTTGTGGCTCTTGGTCATCCCCAGTACATGCTGCTCTTGTCTTACTGCTAAAAGAACATTCTCAGCTCTCACTCTGGGGGCTCAGATGTCAGTCCATAGTGTGGGGTGAACATCCACAACTTGTAGGTTCCTGGTGAAAGTAGTTGAGAGGTTTCAGAATCTAAAACAACATTGCCCTTATGTGTTTGGAGACTATAAGCCCATTTAAAGGAAAACTCAAGACCCTTGCACTAGAAAGAGTTCTCAACTCATTCAGAATAGCCTTGCCATTCATAAACAAACTTGTTTTGGTCAGACTTTTTGTTTTGACATTTAGAAATTTGTAAACACTGTAATTACTTCCTTTCATCCTGACCCAGCTGTCTTCCTCCAAAGAAAGTCAAGGTTTGCAGTGCTAGTCTCCGCCTGCTGTGCACATTAGGCTTTTGAAGGATGTCCTTAATAGCATAAACACAAACTAGAATTAAACTACAAGAGATCTCATATGGTGTAAGAGTATGGAGACCCAGATAGGGTCCTTAAACGGTCCAAGATCACCCAGTCTGAAAAACAGCTCAAGTCTTCTTGCTGTCTGTGCCAAGGGTTAGCAAACTTGTTCTGAAGAGTCAGACAGCAAACACTTTAGGCTTTGTGGGTCAAGAGGCAATGTCTTCAACAATTTGAACAACCTTATTTCTGGAAAGGCTGGTTGTCTTTACATCTAAAGACAGACATAAAACCATTCTTAGCTCAAGAGCCAGATAAAAACAGGCGGTGGACCAGATTTGCCCTCTGGCTGTATTTCTGTCACTGCTCTAAACCACACCTAAGAGATGGTAAACTCTTGTTCCTGCCTTTCGTGTGATAAGAGGCTTGTGACTATAGAGTTACAGCCCAATGTCACAAAGATTCTGATTGCATTTTAGAAGCAACTACAGATGTTCCTAGACAGAAGCTGACTCCATGTCATATAGATAATTTGAGAATCAATTCTGAAAATGGCTTAACTAAATTGGAGTCTAGTTCATTTTATTTTTTCACATAATGAGAAAAATCTATATGATTTAGGGAATTTTATGTACCAAATCACAAAATTAGGAATAGTAATTCAGGTGAAAATTTGTTATAATCTAGTAAGATACAGTGTTGGTGTCTTATAATCCCTTAAATATACACACTGGAAAAAAGCAGGGTTATTAAACTATATATTTAATATAATTAATACTTTTTTCATCTAAAAATTAAATGGTATGTTGAATTATTCATAGAGCATCTTTAAACTCAAGTATATTAAAGTTCTGAACATATCAGACATGCCATTAATATTTCCAATATTCTGTTAGAGAATTCTCCTATGATGGGATTTTATCATGTGTATCTTCTCTGATTTAGACATATGTTGTTTGTTTCTTGTACATTTTAAAGAAAGTGTCATATTTATGACAATTCAGCATCATAACCTTTTCTCTGTTTCTTGTTCTGAATCCAGATCACTATAGAGTGCAACCAGAATTGTGTCTTTTTTCATTTTGTATTTCTTAAACCAGAGGCTATAAAAACACTTTATAGCCCAATGCTATCTCTGGGGTACAACTGGCTTTCCATTCTTCAAATACCTGTTCATTGTGAATTATAGGCTCTGGCTGTGTAAGTAAAAAACATTTCAAAGATTTGTATGTGGAGAACTTGAGACTTACTGCTAAGTCCTTTGAACAATACCTGAAACGTGGTCACAGGTATTGTTAGCCTCCTTCTCATTTATTTAGTGCCCCATATTCTGAAGAGCCTTCTTATAAACTCATAGGGCTTATAGTCTGGGCGTCTGCTTTAAGAACTTTCTTATCACATCCTTACCTAAGGACTACTCCACAAAAATGAAAAGTGTACCTGAAAATATTTGTTTTTAGACTGATTCATTCTTGAATGTCTGAGGCTTATATTAGAATTTTTGTTGATTTAATTGGCTTAGAATGTAGGATTGAAATGAGAAACCAACATAAACCTAACTTAAAACCTAGACTTTTCTCAGCAATGAATTTTTATTTTTATTTTTTTGTGGATAGGTTAATAGCCTACCATTCCCTCATAATCATCACCATTTCCTTTTATTTAAAAAAAATGAAAACTGTTGATTTTTCCTGATTATGAAGTAATGTGTGTGCAAAAAGTTTAAAACAATTTAAGGAAGTAAAAAGTCAAATACAAAAAGCACCATACACTCACTCTCAGACGTAATCATTTTTAACCATTCTGTGTATATAATTCCTGAATTTCCATGTATATACATGTATGTTTCATAAAAAAATATGACCACATTGTTCAGCAAGCTTTGTTCTTCCCTTAATGTCATATCTTCTCTCCCAGGTAAAATGCCTGGCTGTATTGACATGCCATAATGTATGTAAGCAACCCCTTATGAAATCTTGTTTGTTTTACAGTCAGATTTATACTCCCTCATTTTTTCCTAGCATCATATGTAGAGGTATGTATTTCATGACCTTGGATTTCAATGGTAGATGTTTGTATTACTCTTGATATTAGCACTTTAATTATGAAAAAACAAATAAGAGAATGTTTATATGTGACAGCATGGATGAACCTTGAGGACATTATGCTAAGTG
>NW_005327344.1:0-2648 GCF_000412655.1 Myotis brandtii | reverse complement strand
AATGTGCAGCCAAGGTTGAGAACCACTGACCTAAGGTCACATTTATTTTTTCTCAGTCTCTCTGTTTATTCCATGACGGAATGAATTAGGAATGCCTGTGTTGGGGGACAGCGGTACTTTGCAGTAATTGTTTGGGTTGTAGGAAGGGCCATTATTGGTTATAAATACGGATACTTGATTTGATACAAGGAACAGGTGCCAGAGTGGGGAGGCAATGTGCCTAAGATCACCCAGCTGGTTATTAATCCTCGAGGTCGAGTTAAGCGCCAGTTCTCCTAACCCCAAGCCCGGTGATCTTTCCACTGCAGTGAAATGAGGACACAAAAGGAAGATGACTTAGGGCGGGAGTCAGCCAGCTGTGGCCTGTGGGCAGATGTGCCCCCTGCCCGGTTTGTAAATAAAGTTTTATTGGAACACTGCTGTACCAACACTATTGTCTGTGGCTGTTTTCACCCCAAGGGCAGAGCTGAACAGTTCAGTCAGAGACTATCTGGCCTGCAGAATATAAAATATTCTCTCTGGTCCTTTACAGAAAGAAAAAAAATAAAAGAATTGCTGACCTCTCTCTGGCTTAGCGTGAAGATGACTGAAAAGTCTGGTCGGGCCCTTGGTGACAGGCTCTTTCGTTGGCACCTGTGTTCCTAATTGTCCTTTAGAAGAAGCTCTTCGGCTATTTTCAACCTTGTCCAGCTCTCTCTCCATTAAGTACAAGTTGATTTCCACAAATGTGATGATTTCCTTAAAGAAGGATCAATACATCTGTTGAGAAGGCATTTCCCATAATGTGGGGATTAGTGTTTAATATTCATCTTCATAATATGATCTTGAGGGCAGCGGAGATATTGAATTCACAGTCGTGGGCTTGTGCGCAGGGCAGACAGCGGCAGGGCTGGGGCAGGTGCAGGGCTGGCCTGTGAACGCTGGGATTAGGTGGATTAGTCCTTCAGGGCGAACTAAGAAATAGGCACTTTGGCTGCTAAGCCCCTTATCCCCTCCACCTCCCTCCTTTGGGCAGAATTAATCACTCTGTGCTCCCAGAATACTTCGTACAGCGAACTATTATAGCATGTATCACGCCGCATTACAGGCAGTCGTTTGCACATGAGTCTCCCCAGTCAATTGGGAAATCCTTGAAAGTGAGGACAATACCTTATTCACTCTGGCATCCCCATCGTGGGCACAGCCCCTGGCTCATCGTAGTAGCGACCTACGTGCTTGATGAATGAATGTGTATTCTCATCTCAGAGGGCAAAGCAAGGACCGTGTGACATCTCTACACGGAACTGTGTGCAGCCCAGCACCCCATAGAAGGAGGTCCTCAGCCATGCGGCATGGTCCTCAGAGACCCCGACCTGGGGTTCCAGTGCCGGGCTTGCCTTTCAGCGGTGCTGTTCACTGCTGGTCTTTGGGTTGGTTACTTAACTCTGAACCTCAGTTTCCTCATCTTTGAAATGGGCAGGATATAGACAACAGGTTTCTAACTCTGGTCTTCAGACCCTTGAGGAATCCTCCAAGACCCTCATGAGAAGTCTGCGAGGTCAAAAGTATTTTTATAAGAAGGCTAAGACATCACTGACATTTTCCATGGGGTTTTGGTGATTGTGCCAAAGCAGTGGTGGGAAAGCTCCTGGTGCCTTAGCCCACAGCAAGGCGCCATGTCAACAGAGTAGAGACTGTTTTCTTTCCCATGGTGCACAGGCAGAAAAAAAATACATGCCATTTTCATTTAAGAATGTCCTATAGGATGGAGTCAAATCACTAATTTTGTTAATTTCAACCTTTGGGTACAATGTCTTCCCCTACTCTGTGTGATGAAATGGGAAGGAGTATAAATCAGTTTTGTTACACTGTGAAGTACAGTTGTGACCCTGAGGAAAAATCCTTGTTATTGAGTTGTCAGCTGAACTAGCCACCATTTTACACGGAACACAATTTTTACTTAAAGAATCACTTACAAACTAGTTTTCCAGGCTTTGGTATTTGGCAGATATTGTCTCAAAAATTAATGATGTGAATCTATCATTTCCAGGAAAACAACTAGTAGTATTTATTGCTAGTGATAGAATTAAGCTTTTAAGCAATATTTTGAATTTTTGAAAACTTGCATCTTCCATCATGAGCGTCAGAGCCTCTCAGTAGACTTTTCTGAAGAGATTGGTGGAGAGATAAGTGGGATTTTAAAATATTTTATAGTGAAATAAGACAACATTTGAAATATCTACATAACTTTGAATTGGTATAATCCAAAAGACCAGGGCTTGGTGTTACAAACCTTGCATAGGTGAAGATCCATTCAAAGTATAATAAGGGTGGGCCTCAAGAGTAATAGATTTTGATGTAAGAGAACCATTATGTTGGATGTAATGGATGCCTGAAACCATGGGTCATACTGAGCCCTTTATATACTACTATTTTCCTAGACATTCATACCGATGATGAAGTTTAATGCATGCATCAGGCACAGTGAGAGATTAACAACAATAACTAATAACAATATAACAACTGAACAATATCCTGTAGTGAAAGTTATATGTATGTCTCTCTCAAAAGGAAGCACATTACAGCTTCTCTTTGGCATATTTGAGTTCCCAGAATCATTACTCTTGTGCTTTGGGGCGTTTTCAGGTAGAATAAGGGTTACCTGAACA
>NW_005327343.1:0-2643 GCF_000412655.1 Myotis brandtii | reverse complement strand
CAGGGTGGGGCAAAAATAGGTTTACAGTTGTTCCTATGAGAAATACTGCAATAGTTAATAAATCATAATACAAGACTAAACTCTGTGTTTTGAGTAAACCTCCTTTGGTCTTGCCCTGAGTTCTGGCTCTTCATAAACGGTGTAACCTATGGGACCTGCAAGGCTGCCAAGCAAAAGAAAAAATGCCAAAATGGCAAAGATTGGTCTTCAAATGAGTGATTTGTAAGGTTTATAGTTATCATGTGTCAATCGATTGCTATGGTTAACTACGTAAATGTTTTTCATGCGCAACCTAGATGTCAGCTGGTGGTTTCCCAGATCTGGTAAAGCTCTGATAAATTTATTACAAAACTCTACAACCGCATGGCCTATAGGAATCCCAAACCCATTCCTGTTTCTGGGCACCCCTGGGGTTTGCATCTTCCTGGCGGTTCCTGCCTCCCACATCCCTTCTGTACCTCACTGCTGTCCCACCGGATGTGAAATTGCCCATCCGCTCACTGCTTGTATGAAACACTGAGCCTTCACAGGTTGAGTCAAGTCCACTGGAATTGGAAAGGCGTGGGAAAGAATCATCACTTCTTCACGTCTTCTCCCTGCTGGGTTACCTTGGGAGTGTTGCTTTTTATCTCCCTTCATTATGCAGAGAGGAACCAGCAGCACGTTGTGGCTTTTACTTGTTGAAGAAGGTGGTTTCGTTTCCAAGTAGCCCATTTATTTTTCCAATTACACTTAGAGGACTTCATTTAACCGTCAAAACATTCCCACTTTACGGATGAGGCAACCGAGGCTTAATGAGGTTGAATGCCAGCCCAAAGATATAAAAGTCTGAAGTGGTAGAAAGAGAATTTAGATCCAGGTCTGGCTGACTCTTAACATGAACTTGGCCTTGGAAGGATGGGATGATGATTATCCACCCCAGTTTTCTTTGCCACTTGAAAACTGCTTCATTTTTTCATCAGATATTTATGTTTCCAAAAAAGACCATACGCTCCTGAAGAGCAGGTATGGGGAATTATAGAGTAAAAATCTTGGTGATTGAAGATCATTTCAGAGAGAAAGGGTTTGGATAATTAAACTATCTGAACAATAGAAATACAGTTCTGTTATTGTTAAATCATAAAACTTGGGTGGGGACATAGGCCACTTGATTGTCAAACCTGCAATTACTCAAATGAATAATGTTGATGAGGGTGCTAAGGACAAGGAGGAGGATAGCTTTAGTTAGCACTGTTATACATGCTTTACATAGACATTTCCTTTAGTCCTGAAAGTTAATAAAACCTACGCCTTAGGTCTGTTGTTATTCCTATTTTACAAATGAGGTCAAAGAGGCTATGTCAAGGTCACTCCGTTCAGAAAAGCTGAAGCCAGGCGTCTCCATTAGGTGTGAGGACAACCAGGTTGTCCTGCTTCAAGAATCGTGATGTTTTCAATAGATTTCCCCACCAGGATGGAAGTGCCACCAGGAACAAGGAATTTATTTCTCTTGTCCCCACCAATACCTCTGGTGTACTTATAACAGTACCTGGAATATAGTAGGAACTTAATTAATAATTGCTAAAGAAAAATGAATGAAAATGAAGTGTCTAAATCAGTAGAGAACATAAAACATTAAAAATAGTTATGCATTTGACATCTAAAATTTTTAGGAGAAAGATAGGATAGGAAAACCTGGCTTGAAAACACTTGGTTTGAAAAAAAATCGGTATTTGTAGTGAGCTGGAAGCTAACAGAACCCAGCTCTGTGCTGTGACTGATAAATGACGATTGTGATTTTTAAAAAGCCTTTAAAAATCAGATACGTCATATCGCATGTCACATTTGTTATATTGTGTGCAATTCTGACCTTCGCATTTTTAGAGGGACAATGATCGTGTAGAGAAACTCAGAGGAGGTGAACGGTATGGTAAGGAAAGCGGAAAGTTTTCAGAAAAAAAGTGGGGATTTGCTACTTGGGAAAGAGAAGACATATGGTAGCTTCTCCCAGTGTTTGAAGAGCTCCCGTGACACAGAGGTGGGAACCTGCTCTTTTTCTCTAGAAGACTCAGGTACATTTTCAGCTCAGCATAAGGAGAAAAAAAAATATCTAACACAACCGTCCTACAACTTTCTTCAGTGGAGGAGATTTAAAAAACGAAGGTGTATCTCATTATAAATCTTTACCGAATAAGAATAATTATGAAAAAACCCAAAAACCTTTGAAAGGATTTCTGCATTAAATAGAAAACCAGACCAAGTCTGGCTGTGTGTTAGAATCAACCGGGAGGCTGTGCAACTGTTGATTTTTAAGGCCCCATCCCCTTGGATCATAATCTCTGGGAATGGGGCCCTGAGAATTTACACTAAGAATCTAAATGTTGTCATTCCCTCGGGGACCCTGGTGACCACACTTGGGGGTCACTGAAGTAGGTACTTCTAAGTTCTCTTCTAAGTCTCTGATTCCAGGATGCTTAGAACATGGCAGGATATTTTCTTTAATAAATAAGTGAGAACTATGTATAATTTGGACAATGAATTTAGTCCAAATGTATATTAGTAGCTCTAAAGTGCCAGCAGACCACCTGATTTCTTAAACAGCTTAACACTTTCCTTTCAGTCTAGTCCAGCGGTTCTCAACCTGTGGGTCGAGCGACCCCTTTG
>NW_005327342.1:0-2636 GCF_000412655.1 Myotis brandtii | reverse complement strand
TTGTGTTAGGACAACTGACTATCAATTTTGGGGGGAACACATTGACAGGTGTTCCCACGAGCCCTCTCCCTTCTTAGCCTCTAACCCAGGATCCTTATCTGCCAACGCTGCTGCTATGCTCCACATGCTCCTTGGAAATGTCCCTGTCCTGTTACTCAGAGCCCAGGTTCTGTTTCCAATAGAGATAATAAGGTATGCATTTAACTATGACTTTCTGTAAACTGTGGGCTTCCTTCTCCTCCTGTGCATTTCACAGAATCTCAGATTATCAGGGGTAATAAGGTATTTGTGGATTATCTTGTCACCTGCCCTCATTCTATAGCTAAAGGAACTGAAGTCCTTGTTAATAAAGGGACTTGCCTTAGAATACACACCCAATTGTTAGCAGTGGTGGCTGGATCCCAAGCTCCTGCTTTCTAAGGCAAACCTCCCTGCTTTTGCACATTATAACTTCCTGTGGCCTCATCTACATGTGGGTAATTTCAGGTCAGACAAGGAGACTGACTGGAGAGAAAATCTGGGCCCAGTAAACCACAGATAAAGCAGCAGAAATTCAACAAAATTTAATTATGCTATCAAAATATAGATTAAACTTGTATTGCTCCAATTGATCCTCTACCCAGACCTTTATACTATCATTTTAATTAAAGCACCCTAGAGAGAAGCTGAGGTCAAACAGAACATAGATCATTTGTCTTTTTGCTTTTTCTCTGAGCTTCCTAATAATATTTCACTGAGTATGTGTGTTAGGGGGTGGGGATTAGGAACGGTATTTGGGAATTGGTACTATGTCATGAAATCATAAAGTTGAGCCTTTTAATATTTTCCTAATGAAAGGAAAATTATTGTAACTATAAACTAAATTTTACTGCTTCAATCATAGTAACGATGAAATAGTCCTCAAACACCTTTCAAGATAGTTGAGAATTACTATTCCAGATAATTTATGTTTATTCCTTTAAAAGTACATTTTAAGAAAAAATAAATTAAAAATTATGTTCTGAAAGACAAAAGTACACAGGTTAGATCAACTGGAGGCCCCATGGATTATGAGCAAATCTGAAGTAGTGCCATATTTCTGAAAAGATCTTAAATAAAAAACCCGGAAGACACAATAAAAGTGAAAACAAGACCAATTGCACTGGACAGGTTGTGAAAAAAACCCTTGATCCAGCTGGATAGATTTAGCAGCTTAGAAGATAATTAAAGGAGAAAAATGTACAGCAAGAATAAATGCAACTGAGACAACGGTAGGAGAAAATGCACAACAATAGCCCTCAACCTCAGCTGCAAACAAGTAAAGGTTATGTGGATTCTCAAGCAGTCACAGTGTTGCAACCACCCAGCTTTGTGCTGGGCAAAGACATCACAGCAAAGGCACATGGCACCAAGCAACTTTTGGCCGGAGATTTTACGCTTAGAAATGTAAGACCCAGTAACATTTAAGGAATTCTCACTCTTGCCAGGTAGCCATCCTCTTGTCCTAAAGCCATGTGACAAATGATCCTAAATACCACTTTGCCTTTTCAGCATCTGTTGTCTAAATCAGTGTAGAAACTGGAAGGACAAACACTGAATTTTGGCCCTTAGTAAAAGGGTACATTTTAGTGTCATAATGACAGTCTTGGCAGAACAGGGCATTCTTACTTGAAATGTCTCTGCCATACTGAGAGCTTTGTCCCCCATAACCTGAGTCTGGCTCAGTCGAAGGGACCAGTAGCCCTAAATTTTAAATATACAGGCAACGATGTGAAAACTCAAAGAACAAACTGTTTCTTGGAAATCACACTTCATGAACGGTTGTCTCGGACCACCTTTCAGCGCTTTAAAAGGTTTCATTTTCATTGTTATTGTTTAATTTTATTTTAACAAAATATTCTTCTTAAAATTAGTATTTTGAGAAATTTTATTATTTTTTTATCTAAATGAAACTTGATCAAAGGCAAAATTGCCTTTGGGTATGGTATATATACACTGATATATATATATATATTCATATATAATGGTACCAAACAGGGAACACATTCTTTCTGTCAAAAATGTCCATCTTGGTCACTGTGCCAAAGATGCTTCAAAGCACTGAAGTCAGCGGGCAAGAGGCTGTTTTGACCCGACCTGTAGTTTGGTGATTGTGGAAGGCACAGCATGCACTTGAGAACACCCTGGCCACAGTGCCATCGTTAAGGTATTACCCAAATCTGTGCCACAGTAAGTTTTTCCTCGGTACATTTAGTGACGTGCCTCACCTGAGGAAATGTTAAAGGTGACGTTGACACCGAAACACATCAGTAGTGTATCCTGCACCATGATGTCCTACTGGGCACAAAAAATGCTTCACAACTGGCTTTTCTGACTGGGCAGACTCAAAATTGTTAAAAGTGGATGACTGATGTTATTACTTAAGGCTGAGACTAATCTATCTTCCCAGCACCACTTTCCAAGTGGGTTGTCATTATCACTCACATTTTTTCTGACCACCTTCCGGTAATGACTCAATGTCTCTAGTGTATGCACAAGGCAGAGGGAAGATACCACCGGTCATTTTCAAAAGCTGCTTTCCCCAGCTATGTTCAATTTCTATTACTTACTCCTGCCCCGCGACTCAATCACACACACACACACACACACACACACAC
>NW_005327341.1:0-2634 GCF_000412655.1 Myotis brandtii | reverse complement strand
TACGAGCCAGCTTCAGATACCCCACCGCTAGTTGGGGTCTTAGTCATTCCTTATTGAATATGTGTACTGGACAGTGGTCATGGTGTGTCACTGACTGACATGATTCAGCTCTCACATCCCGTCCTCTTCCGGATCCTGCAGGTGCTTAGAGCCTTTGCCTCTGGAGCAGGGGAACATGGAGTACACCAAACAGCTAATTCTCAGCTGTTTGCTCAACATCTGCCAAAAGCTCTCTCCAGACGGCGGCAAAATACCAAAAGGTATGTGCGTGCTTCGTTGGAGGGGAAGGTGGGAGATTGTCCACCTCAGGTAGGACCACGCCTGCCACCTACAGCTTGTGTACCTCTCCCCACCGCAGACGTTCTGGACGAGGAGAAGTTCAATGTGGAGTTGATCGTGCAGTGCATCCGCGTCTCGGAGATGCCTCAGACCCACCACCACGCCCTCCTACTTCTGGGGACTGTGGCCGGGATATTTCCTGTAAGTACGCGTGGCGTGGGGCTTCCGCAGGTATCCCGGTGTTTCCGTCTTCCCTGGGCAGGCTAGTGGGTGCCAAGTGGTGTCTTGTGGGGTTTGCATGTCCCTAATGACTAATGAGGTTGAGCATCTCTCCATGGGTGTACGGATGTTTGTTTACCTTTGGAGAAATGTCTTTTTAAATCCTTGGCACATTTTAAAACTAAATTTTTTCTCTTACTGCTGAGGTATAATGAATCATCGATATTTGATTTGTTTAAAATAGAAAGTGTTGAAAAATGTCTTTTCTTTCAGGATAAAGTTCTGCACAATATTATGTCTATCTTTACATTTATGGGAGCCAACGTCATGCGTCTAGATGATACTTACAGTTTTCAAGTTATTAACAAGACAGTGAAAATGGTTATTCCGGCACTTATTCAGGTGAGCTGTCTTTATACCAGTGTTAGTATCATTTTCTGCAGTTTTTAAAATTTTGTATAATATGAACTTCAAGTAGCAGTAAATGAGTGACATTTACCAGGCTTTCTAAAATGCTCAGGTATTAGTGCCTTTTAAATTGTAGACAATGAAGCTAAGAAGTAATCTTGAAAATGATGTCTTTTCCAAAATATGAATAAATATGCATTCTACAAGGGTATAGCTACGAAAGTGCCTTGACTTTATTCTGACAAAGTGAATTTACATTTACTGTGTATTTCAGGACATTGCATCAGTTTGGTAATAACCCTTGTGTAGGGCGATGAAGATAGGAAGCGTTAGAGCTACAGTGGCAGCCTTACTGTGCAAGTCCACAGACATGTACAAGCTCTAAGAGCTAAGTGCTCAGAGATGAGGGAGACGTAGTCTCTGCCTGTAAGGATGGACCATTTGAACTAAAAAGTGGCCTCGCAGATGAAAGAGGTTGGTCATCTCCTTGAGTTCTCTGTTTACCTCCATTGTTGTTGGTCGTATCTTATGTTACTGATTGACCATTCCAGGGATGACCGTATCAGCACTGTCTCCTTTGAGTGTTGGTATTAGATTGGTGTTCTCCGTTTCCAGCACATTAGTGAAACAGAACACACACACATATGTATATACTAAGAAAAACTCTGCCTTGTTATTATATTTGCTAATAGAATAGGTAAGTGCTAAGAGTCCAGAATAGGGAAAGTCCACCTGGGCCAGGCTGACCACAGTTTCCTAAGAAACCATGTGATTGGTAGGAAAGTGCAGGATTTGCCCAGGAAGTGGCAGCGTCGTCAGTAGCGTGAGCAGAGGCACAGCCGGGAAGGTGCACAGTGTGAAGAGTGTCATGTGGTTGATTTGTGGGGAGCAGAGAACCGAGACAGAAGTAGAGGGCGTTTGTTCATTCTTTTATTTATCGAACAGCTCTGTTTTGAGCACCCATACCAGAGAAGAATGGTCTGAAGTTGATTCTGAAACAGCAGGAGCTCCTGGCCTTTCTGTGCTCTCAGTCGTACCCACTCTTCTCGAGCAAACACAAATCCTGCTTGGTCTCCGCAGCTCCCGGGCGTCCGAAAGCAGACTTGCTCTCAGTGCCTGGCATCGGGGTCTGCCATGTAGTGCCCCCTGTTCCCTCCTCACCCCGGGTCCTGTTTCTGATGAGTCTCCTTTGCGGCAGGGCTCACATCCTATACTTTGTATTCCCCTCAGGGCCAAATAGTGCCTGGGATGTAATTTATCCTTATCGAATATTTCCTGATTGGCCTTTGATTATTAACATTTTAATAGCGTTGGGCACACAGGAAGGCCTTGTCCTGCCCACATAAAGCCTGCTGTGTGGGGGCTCTTTGTTCCCCCCCTGACCCTGCTTGCCACTCTGCAGTCTGATGGCGGAGACTCTGTGGAAGTCACGAGGAACGTGGAGGCGATCGTGGTGAAGATCATGGGTGTGTTTGTGGATGCGCTGCCACACGTCCCAGAGCACAGGCGCCTGCCGGTCCTGGTCCAGCTCGTCGACACCCTCGGCGCAGCACGATTCCTCTGGGTCCTCCTCGTCCTGCTGTTCGAACAGTACATCACAAAGACCGCGCTGGCGGCCGCCTGCGGGGAGAAGGTCAGCGTGGGGGGCGGGTGGAATGCAAGACGGGTGTTTCCCTCAGGTTTGTGATCTTTTCCAGCTGAACTGTGGGCAGCGATGTTCCGTGTGCA
>NW_005327340.1:0-2618 GCF_000412655.1 Myotis brandtii | reverse complement strand
TCTCTCTCTCTCTTCCTCTCACTATAAAAAAAATCAATTAAAAAAAAACCATATCCTCAGGTAAGGATTTAAAGATAAATTGATATATAGATAAATAAATAAATAAAATCACATACATGGCTTGCATTAGATTTTTATCAGATGGTTCTACAACTCAAGGATTTTGAAAATATCCTTATTTGTAGATCTAATGACTGAGTTTTAATTAGAGGCTATTTAAAATAGTGAAATCAGGAAAATAGTGGGATGAAGCATTGGTTAGTAAGCATGTATGGACCACTGGGTAGGGGTACTGAAGTTCAGCTAATGACTCTTTCAAAGAAGTTTATTGGCTAAGTAAAAGAAGGATCAGGTGATAGCTTTAAGGAAAGCAGGAGTACCAAAGAGGCTTCTCCCACCTTTTAAAAAAAATTTTATTAGATGAGACATAAGCATTTTTTGCAAGAACTGAAGATTCATGAAGGAGGATTGATGTAGGAATGTACCAGAATGTGAAGGTTGGAAGTGAGCACTACTGAAGGTAGCTTTGGGCCAGAAAGACTAGTCTTTGCTTGTTGAATAACCCATCCCCACACTGACCCCGTAGCTGGGAGATAAGAATAAAGAAAGTAAAATAAATGAACCCTACTTTCACAGAGAGATGTCAGGTACTACTCTAGGCAGGTTACAAGTGACCTTATCCAACCTTTGTACCCCTCCTATGGTGAAGATATTTACTTTTGCAATAGATGAGGAAACTGAGACACATACAGGCAATTCAGTTAAGTTACACAACTAATAAGAAGAAAGTCCCACGGTTGAAGACAGAAATGCCACAGTCAGAATGTATGGAGAACCAAAGGGTTCCAGAGAAGAGAAATGGTTCTTAACAGGTTAGTTTATGAATGTTCCTAAGACAAAAACCAAAATGCAACAATATATTTATAAACTCTAATTCTAACACGGAAATAGGTCCTGTGCACAACCACGGGGCTCAATGGACACAGTGCATTAGAGAGAAGGGGTGCCTCAGAGGAAGACGCCAGCTGTAAGCAAAAGAGACAACAAGCACAAACTGAGAATTCATGTTCCAAAATGATACGTGTTAAAGACAGAACTAAAACATGGGGAACACACGAAACACATAGAAAGTATTGTCTGATGATCAAGGATAAATGACTCAAGTGGCAAGAAGGTAAACATCTGCTGCAACCCAAAGCGATGCATCAGACTGAATAAAGCATCATAGTCCCTTTCTCTGCCATTTGTTCTACAATCTGAGATCAGACCTTATTTTTGATCGTTAAAACTGTGCTGCAGGAGGTAAGCTAGCAATAAACAATTCAAACCACCCTAACAGAAATGCTTAAGGGAAGATGAAAATCTCTTTCAAATTAGTTTCATTTTCTTTTCCATGTGCAGGACAGTTCCAACAGTTCCTGCCAAAGAATCAGTTATTATTAGAGACACAAAACAAACAAAAAACTGATAATGAGGGCAAGGGGATCAGTTACTTATCTTCTGTAACCCAAGACTTTTTGATAGTTTCTCTTCCAATTACCAAAAATGCACACATAGACAGAGGTGTTTTCAGCTATAGTTGAAGGCCTCAGGTGACAGGTCTAATGTTTACTTTGATTTTGAAGGCATGTTAGCGTTAAAACAATATTAGCTCCCATCGCTCTTTTTCTTATTTACTGTAGGGAAACCAATTTCCATTATTTTGCATCAGACGATCTAGTCAAATGCACTCTGTATTTAACTAGGCCATAACCAGACTTCAGGCATTCATTTGTTTCATTAGGTGGTAAAGTATTAGGAAGCATTAAAGCCATGTCACTGATGTTTGTACCTGAGGATTTGGAAGCAGAGGAGAAAAGAATCAGTGCCAAAATGTGGATTGGGTTTTTTTAGATGCATTCTGAGACTGATCTCATTATTGGCTTGTTATTTTGGACTCTATCTCAGAGATTCCAGGAGGACAATTTTCTTCTGTGGAATTTGGAAGCCTTCCATGAATTACTGACGTCAACGGGAAGATATCAGTATTCCTTAGCAAATTATCGAATCCCAGTATTCTCTGTTGATGGGTATCAGGAAAGCTAATATATTATATTATTTGTCATAGGCAAAATTTGTTATTTTGTAAACAGCTTTACAGATCATCTATCTCCCTGTCTGGAATCATAATTTCATGTATTTAATTATTCTGACTTGTGTTAACATATCATTCCTCTTCCAACATTTATATTATAAGAAACTTGGCACTAAGGACTTCCCTTTCCAAGATTGCTTTCAACTCTTGTTTGTGTTTAGGTAGGCTCTTTACTTCCAACTACTCGATGGTGGAAAGCTATTTAGTCCTATGAATAAAATCAGTACAGTGGACATCTCTGGACCTAAATTTTATTTCTAGCATTACCTTTGACTCATTGCTGGGAATGCTCCCAGCAGTGGGAAAAAAGTCCTCTTCTTTTTTTTTCAATAAAAGAAACAGACCAGTCTAGTGGCTACATGCATCTCTGCCAAAGATATGTAAGGCATGGTTTTCCCAGTATAACTTTGGGATGTACCTTGGGTGATGGGCAGCCATTTATATTCAGAGGGAGAGAGAGAAGAGAGAGAGACTAACTTACAGG
>NW_005327339.1:0-2617 GCF_000412655.1 Myotis brandtii | reverse complement strand
AAAAAAATTTTTTAAAAAAAGTTGTCCTCTTTTTGCTAGCTTCCTAAGTAGACACTGATGCCATAATGAAATAAAGCCACATGGATCTTGACGGGCGCACAACCCAGAAACCATGCCCACCTCTGTCTTGCCCTGTGTATATGGTCGGGATTTTGTTTTTCTACCTGGGCTGTGACCCAGTATAAAATATGTGACTGACACCCCATCATTGGGGTACATGAGTATTTAGAATTGAAGGCCATGAGAGACGATATGAAGAGAACAGTGAAAAGAAAGCCTTATGCTTTGCTATACCAGCTGTAGGACCTTGATCCCCATTCCTCTTGGCCTCAGAATGAGGTGACTGAGAGAAATGATCTGCAGGTCTGGTTTCAGTTTAAAACCGGGAATTCTCTAATGCCAGATAATTGGAGACTTGTTTGCTGGTATCTGATCACAGAGCCTTTTGGAAAGAGAAGAAAACCCCACACAGTATGTTGCTCACTGTGTTGGGATAGACTCTGAGGCAGGAAGGCCTGCAGAGAGCCTCAGCTTAGTTTCTCTGATGACTTGCCTCCTGTTTCCTTCAGATGATGGGGAGAGATTGTCATCTCTGGCGTGTGTCAGCATCTGTGGTTTCTTTCATGAGGAAGCATCATAGTGGCTGTCAAGAACCACGCGGTAATTTAGTAATGCTGTGGCATCATGTAATACCAGTGTGTGTGCATCTGAGAATAATAGTTTCAGAAGCACTTGTTTGCTTAAGTATGATTATATTTAGAAAGGAGGTGCTTCGTAAGGGATCGCAGCCCCATACTTCTGTGAGTTTCATGTTTAAGCTCATTAGCAGCAGGGACTGTGTTTGGCATTCTGCCATCTGCACTGGTTCCTTGATCCTTTTCATGGCAATTATGGGAGAACCTCTGACAGGTGATAATGACAAAAGTATTGAAAAAAATCTTATCTTTCAGATAAAACAATTGAGAAATGTTTTAAGCATTTGAGAGTGATATGTTGAGAATTACCAAAAATTGGTAACAATTTTGAACTCCAGTGGGCATATCCGTATTCATTTTCTAGGCAGTGTAAATGCTAATTACTATGAGAACATTCCACATTTTAGAAACAGGTATCGCTTTCATGAATTGTTTCCTTCCCATACCTATGCCCATGACCTTATCTTAGGCATTCATCACCACTCTTCTGGATTATTGGAGGAGTCCTCTAGCTTTTCTCCTGGCTCACACTCTCTAAGTACCACCTTGCACCTCATCAGATAGTCCGAACCCAGCTACGATCAGGTCAAAGCCTTCAGAGGCTGCCTGCTGTCCAGCAAGTAAAATCCAAACCTCATCCCGTAACACTGAAGGTCACTGGTGGTCTGGCGGGACTCCAGCCTTGTCCCTCTTCCCTCTCCAGCCAGCACTCTAAGTCCTAGTGGATTCGACTACCTGCATTACTCGGCTGTTCTCTGTTCTTTCCTTCATAGGCATCTGCTGTGTCACTTCTTCATATATTGCTCTCCTTCCATCATAATCAAGTCACACCTGACTGTCCAGGCCTTCTCAGAAGCCAGGACCTCTGTTATTTTTCCAAATTCACTCTGTGGGAGTAACATTCCCGACCTCTAACTCTGCTAGAATACTGAAATTCACTTTTAAAAGCATTATGATTGTTCCTTCATGTTATTGTGGTTGCTTGTATATGTATGTTCTTTATGTTACATCCTTTTACTGGATTGTAACTTTTTGGGGTAGGGGGTCCTGTCTTTTGTTTTTTGTTTTTATTTTTCCTTTGAACAGTACCTTGTATGGAGTTAGACCTTGGTAACTGCCAGTTGAATGGGCCAGTAGATGAAGGGTTTTGTGGTGAAACCCCTTCCCTTGAAGTTTCTTTCTTTGATCTAGAAATTTCTCACTAATGTGAGATTGGTGAGTTTTGAGTGATCTTGGGTATTTGTAGGTGTGTTCTTCTGCTGTTAGGCTGGTAAATTGCTAACCACTGGTGTTCCAGGCCTGAATCTAGTTCTTGGGTTGCTGGTCCTCTCACCTGTTCTCAGACCATCTCCTCCACAGGGAGCAACCACCCGCCCCCGGCCACCTGCCTCTGTTCACCAAGGGTCATCCCCCTGGAGAGGCCCTCATCTGAGTCAAGCGGTACATGGAAGAATGATACTTTCTATGCCTTATTTTGCCTACATCCTTATTTTCTTGGGCACACTCCCTCGCTAAGTCAAATCCTGTAGTAGTTGTTGCTTTCCACTACTTTGATTTTTCATTTTTAATTCCTTAATTGTGACACATGGGACCTGCAAAATATTTCCCATGTTTTTAAGTTGTCCTACGGCAGATCCACTCTGTTAAAAGACTCCTTTTAACCTTCTCAAGTTCAAATGCAAAGTGACCCCAAGTTTATAATCCAGTTCTTAAATGGTCAGAAATACCACTGTATCTCGGGCCTGTCAATGTTCTCATATGGTTTCCCTCTACTTGCGTGCTGGTTCCTGTATTGTTCAGGTTCAGTTTATTAGCTGATAAGTGCTCTCTGGTTAAGAGTTTGGTGGGATAAAAGATTAAAAGATGAGTGAATTGAACTTTCTTTGAGTGGGGTGGGGTGGGAGGCAGACTGGAATATTCTG
>NW_005327338.1:0-2613 GCF_000412655.1 Myotis brandtii | reverse complement strand
ATCATCATCAAATATAGACTGCATAATTTCAATTCTTTTTAATCTGTTAAGGTTTGTTTTATGGCCCAGGATATGGTCTATCTTAATAGTCTATGGGTGCTTTAAAAAATGGGGATTCTGCTATTGTTGGGTGGAGTGTTTTATAAATGCCAGTTAGACTTGTTGACCATATGGTTCAGTTCTTCTACATACTGCTGATTGTCTAGTATTTCTATCAATTACTCAGAGAGAAGAGTTGACATCCCCAACTATAAGTGTGGATCTGTTTATTTCTTCTTTCAGCTCTATTGGTTTTTGCTTACACATTTGTGTTTTTATGTCTTGCTGGTGGTATTTTCATTTTATCATTACATAATATGCCTCTTTGTCTCTAATGATTTTCTTTGTTCTATAATCTACTTTATCTGATATGTATATAGCCATTCATGTTTCTTTTCAAAATTAATGTTGGCATGCTATATCATTATCTGTCCTATTACTGTCAGCCTATCTATATTCTCGTGTTTGAATTTATTTTCTTATAGACGGCATATGCTTAAACACTTTTTCCACTTAATTAATCTCTGTTTTAACTAATGTCTTTACACTTGGCTATAAAAAAAGGAGATCTGTCAACTATGAAGGCAAAAACAAAACAAAACAAAACAAACCCCCAAACTTTGCTTCATGCTTTGATATATGAATAAAAATCCAGTCAGAAAAGGGCATTGATAATGTATGTTGTATTCAATAGCATGGTATCCAACAGATGAGATAAGAATTTAGTTACATATAATTTCAAATATATTTTGAAATGAAAGCTTTGGTTTGTTTTTCCATTTAAAATTTCAGAGTATAATTTTTAAATTAATTATTGAAAACATTTTTTTAATTTTATGAATTTAGAAGTTAAATATATTTTATGTAAATTTTAAGCTTTTTATAAAAAATCATTTCTTTGACCTAAAGCCATTTTATTTACAACTGTGCATTTGAAAATGTTAAAATAACATCCAGAAACTTGGTTGTCAAGTTTAAATGCTTTAATATTTAAATTTACAGTTATGTGATTTATTATAATGCTAGTTGATGAATAATCCCCTTATATCTTTATAAATTTTGATATAATTCTATATAATTTTTCATTATTTATTTTAAATAA
Organism: Myotis brandtii; assembly: GCF_000412655.1. Lineage (NCBI taxonomy): Eukaryota > Metazoa > Chordata > Mammalia > Chiroptera > Vespertilionidae > Myotis > Myotis brandtii. The sequence goes on along the minus strand of NW_005327338.1, from coordinate 1,472 downwards.
TTTAGTTCCTTCAATTCATAAGAAACCAAATGAATGTTTCACCTTCTTAATAAATATTAGAATAGCATATGTGAGTGCTAAAAATAACATTCTAAATTACATAATAGTTTACCCCCTCATTTTTCAGATGACAAAAAATTGTGCAGAAAGGTAAGTGCCTTTGTGTCTCGGAGCAAAGTGATCAGATTGTGATCAGATGGACAATTAGGTGTGATCTTTTAAAGAAGTATTGAAATCTTTATTTTTGAAAGTAATGAGATCAGTTACATAAATATATGACGTGTCATCCTTAAAACTGAGTTAGCTTACTGTCATATACAGCAAAAATGCTCTATCATTTACCACACCACAAGGAGATCTTTACTTACAGACATCTAGCCAAATACACTGCAAATAGCATGACCCTGGTTGAAGCAATACACTCTCAGGGAGTTGTAATTTTTTGAAAACGATGTTGACCTTTCCAAGTCATGAGGGAATATTTTAGTATAATGAGTGCTAATTTCCTAATGGTATCCCAGTGACCTAAAACAGTTTTACAACTTCTAAAAGTGTTTATTAGTCCCCATGGTGTCATTTACATAGTGCGAAAAAATGGTTCATTATCTCACAAACATACATTACAAGCAAAGAACTTAATAGTCGCAGTGACATTTTTGATGAATTAAAACTGGGTTGCAATAGAAGGAGGGTTTCTAAAAACGAAGTGAAATTTACCTGCAGAAAGACAAACATTATCATCCAAGATTTTCTTTTTTCCTGAATTTTTTTTCCAAAAAAGTATTCATCTATCAACCAATTTTAGGATGACTTTTAAGATGTAAATGAGATTCAGAAGGGAGGGGCTATCTCGGGCTAATTCCTTTAGTGCTCTCAGAATGATGATTTTCATCTTCTATTGCTCTCAAGGGCCCTTTTCTGGTTCTACAAACTGATGTTTTGCTGTTTTCAAGCTTGAATGGCAATCGGAACATATTTTTTAGTTCAATGAGTTTGTATCTAGGCAACTTCCTAATTACCTTACATAAACAGCTTCTTCAATTTTTCTATAAAAATATTCTTATACAAATCATTGCCTCTAAGAAGAATAAAATTTAGATTTCTCTGGATGATAGGGAAAAGGGGTAATGGAATGAGGAGAATATTATACACCATGTACTCCCATAACATTGTATACATATTATTCTTGCTTTCCCCATGTGCATCATAAATATGAATGCACAACTTAAGAGGGAGGAAATCACTTCTTTCTCTTTCTCATTCCTAATATGAATCATAAATCCTTTTTCAGAGTTATGATCAACTCTGAAACCACTACTTTAGAGATGGGTGGTTAGTTAGTATGTTGGGAATTTCAAGTTAATGCGTAGTATACTTCCACAAAGAATATTAAGGGTGATGGAGCAGCAATATATTAGTCTTTGTGAGTATCAAAGGGAAGAGTGGGAGGGTATTGGCCAGAAGCTTTGTCA
>NW_005327337.1:0-2613 GCF_000412655.1 Myotis brandtii | reverse complement strand
CTGAGTGGCAGGTGAGTGCCAATTCACACAGGGTCTTGGTGAATAGTTTGGATTTTATTCTAAGGGCAATGGCAGGCCTCTGGAAAGTTTTAAATAGGGATTGACAGGCCTGATTGATCTATTTCAACACTGGCTGCTTGGGAAGAGAATGGATTATTGATTGGAAGGTCTTAGTGGAAACTGCTTCCTAAGTGCAGGTGAGAAATGAAGAAGTTTTGTCTAGGAGAATCAGACAAACCCGAATGGTAATACTGGGGACTACAGTATTGCAATCTGGCAGGCGTTCATGGATCAATCTCCACACCATGATGTATGGAGGAAAGTCAAACTCATTAAGAAAATCTAAATCCTGAATAAGGTGGTGAGAAACAGCAAGGTTTGGGATATTTAGGAGGTAGCTAGGACAGGATTTGCTAGTGCACTTATTTGTGGGGAATGAGAGAATTGGATTTTTGGCTCGTTCAATGGGTAGAAAGTGGTGCCATTTTCTGAGGTGTCAAAAAAATAAATAAGAAAAAGTTGTGTGTGTGGAGAATGATGATGACAATGATAGGGGCAAATAAATATAAAAAGTTGTCTTGAGAGTTTGACATGTTCAAGATGCCATTCGACATCTGGTTAGAGATGTCCAGAAGGCAGATGGATACACGAATCTGAAGCCCAGGAAGATGATCAAGGCTGGTGATGCAAATCTAGGAACTGTCAGATGGTACTTAAGAGAAAGAAAGGCAAAGATGACGCCGTAGGCGACTTCCCGCATTCAGAGGTCCAGCCACAAAGGGAAAGCAAGCACCATAGACTGGGGAGGAGCAGCTGTGCTGCTGGCGGAAACCAGTGGGGACAGTTTTCATTGGAAGAAACTCTAAAAGCCATCTCCTTCCATCACCCAATCAGGTCAGTTTTTAAATACCCTTTCCATCACAAAGGGATAAAAACATGCATAATCAGCTTATATGACAGCTATACCATCCTAACCCATTTAACATCTTTATAATCTTCCTAAAAGAGTTCAGGCCTAATGGGGACTACAGTATTACAACTTGGCAGGCGTTCATGGATAAATCCTCATACCATTACGTATGAGGGAAAGTCAAACTAATTAAGAAAATCTAAATTCTGAATAAGTTTGTTTTTTGATTAAACACATGTCTCTAGAGACAAAAGGATAAGGCTTTATAAAAGCTTTCGGACAGCTGATTATTTAGAAATGATAAGACAAACGTGGCATGTGGTATATGATGTAATCTAATTTCAATTTCATTTTGAATAAATGGCTAACAAAACACATGACAGGTATCTCTACCAAGAAAATTAGCTGCAGTAGGGGATTATTCTATGGCAATATCCCACTTGTATAGGGAGTGATTGGAGACTATGATGCTGTCTTATAAGAATGACAAATACTTCATTATTTCTGGACAGGTGCTCTGGGACAGAGCAGAGATAGAATTTTACTGCTGAGGACTTTGTTTCTCTGAATGCCTTTTGAGGGTCGGTAGGTGTTGAACTAGACTGAAAGAAGTTATATATCACCAGTTCTGCAATCCTAAAACCAGTTGTTTTAAGAATTCCACATATACAGTGTGGTGAATTTGATTACAGATCAGAGATTCCAAACATTAAGACTTGTATTCTTCCCTCTTTTCTCTTTGCAAACCATAATTACTTGAAAATCTCAGCAGTCAATTATAAATATTTGATGCCTGTATGATTTCTCTTCTGGTTGTAATAAATCTTCATTCTTACAGAATAAGTAGCTAGTCTCTTTTGCACTTAATATTGGGGCTATTAATGATCACAGATGTGAAATTTATTAATTACAAAACTACAATATATTTTCCTCAAACGAATTAAATTTCCTTTGGTGAATATATGCAATATATCTCTTGAAACTCATACTTATTTTTTTAGAACGACAAAACAAAAATCCTCAAGGTGAAATTAACTCGGTTCCACTTCACACCTAATTCCAAACTAAGAGATTGTTACTCTACAAACTAAATTTACTTAGGACCTTCTTCTGAGACAGAGGAGAAGGCATCTTAATAGTTTTCTGCTTAAGTGACACTCTGGACTAACTAATATTCAGTTCATTCTGTAAAGCAGAGGTCAGCAAGCCTGTGAGTCAAATCCAGCCCATGGCCTGACATGGTAAATAAAAGTCTGATGGCAACACAACCACAGCCATTTGCTTACTTATTATCTATGGCTGTTTCTGCACTAGAGTTAAGTAGGGACAGAGACCATATGGCTTACAAAGCCTAAAAGATTTAGTATCTGGCCCTTTATAGAGGAACTTTGTGAGCCCCTGCTCTGAAGTACACTGACCAATGCCCACATGCTGTGAACACACACAGCTAATAGGCCCTCTCTAATACTCCAATACATTTCTGCCCCAACATTTCTGCTCTGTATGCTTCCAAAAGTCAACTGTACAACATTTATGCCACTCAAAATTTAACTATAATGTAGTTAATATGTTAAATAAACTGATAAAAAGTGAGAAAAAAAGTTGTTGGAAAGACAAGAGTAAACAAAATTGCTTAGATTAGGCAAAGGTATGCCAATTATGCAAGATTATGAAAAACATTGTAAATACCTGGAGTATTTTTT
>NW_005327336.1:0-2607 GCF_000412655.1 Myotis brandtii | reverse complement strand
ACCCTGCTCTGCCACTAACTAGCTATGTTGTTTTGAGCAAGTCTCTACCCTACTCTGGGCCTCTAGTTTCTGACCTGTTAAATAGGGATAATGAGAGCCATCCTGTACTCTTACTTCCCTGTGGATTGGATGACACATGGGAATAGAACTTTTAAAAGCATAACACAATATGCAATACTCAGCACACAGTATGTACTCAGAAAGAATTGGCTGGTTGAATGCTTGCTAGCTATTATTGCAATGCACTGAGGAGCCTAGAGAGCCAGGATTGGGTTCCCACTTGGTTTCTACCACTTTGAGCAAATTACTTAATCTCTCTAAGCCTCATTACTTCCATCTGTAAAATGGGGATTACAATGGCCCTTGATAATATTGCTATAAAGATGCAATAGGTTAAGGTATGTGAAGATCCAGGTCTAATAGGCATGCAACATGTTTGAGTTTCTCTGCACCCTTCTGCCCTCTCTCTCAAACCATTGGGAGGCAGAAGCAGCCTGCCAGCTGCCTGTCACTCCTGCTGGCCAGCTGCCTGGGAGTCCCCCCAGCTGCTGGGATTGGCTAGTACGCATGGCGGCACTTACTCAATCATGCCCAGCAGGATGAGACAAACTGTAATTTCCAAAGCTGAGGCCTAGCCCCACTCAGGGACACAGCATGGAGCCACTTTGAAAAATCCACATTCAAGGCACAGTCTCCCTGGGCCCCAGGGAAACACAATAGCTAAGGGAACAAGGAGGTTAGCCAGCTAATCGTCCCCTGATTAAAGCAACTGGCCTAAAGCCAGCCAAAGCTTAAGTTCTATCAATAGTTTATAGTGATTCTCACACCTCACATCTGCACAGCACCTTACAAATTACCAAATGCCTCTCTGCAAACAGTATCTGTTCAATAAGTCCTTGCAGTGCACAGGGAATCAACATGCTAGGCATTTTCTTAAAAAATCTCATTTGATTGGTCAGGGCAGCCTGAGGGGACCAGGTGTGTACCGCATGTGTTATGGTAACTGCACACCACTACCACCACGCACAGCCAGCTGTGGTGTGTACCATGTGACCTGCCATGTTTTATGTCATGTGATCATGTCCTGTTATGATCACAGCCAAATGGACAGGGTGGGTACCTGTCCCATGGAGGGTCCAACCCTTCACTGTTCAGTCACCTATAGTTTGCCTTCCTTTGAGAACTGGGAACTGGATTTGGGGAACAGAGACTATGTAGTAAGCAGAAGAAAGAAGAATCAAAAGAAGTTACTAAGAATTGTCAGGTTATTGAGAAGGGCGGGATGGCCAGTATGGGCCTTTGCAAGTCAAAGCTTTGTGGGACTACAATCTACAAAGAAAGCAAAGGAAATGGGTGAGCAGAGAGGCAAACATAGCAGAGATGCAGAGAGAAATAGGGCCACTAAGGGAGAGACCACATGGACTCCTTAGCACCTGCCAGCTCCCCATTTTTGAGGCCTTGCTGCATAGGGGTTCTTGCTTTCGAACTCCCCAAAAGGTCTCTGCCACCCTTTCCCTGAGTTAGCTCGAGTGGGTTTCTCTTTCTTAGAATTAATGACCCTGAGCAGGACAGTACAAAGTAGGTGCTGTTATCCTCCCTCTGCAGACCATGAACCTGGGACACAGAGAGGTCCTGACACTGTTGGCTTCTCACAGCTAGATCAGCATCTATCCCAAGTCAAGGCCAGCCAGGTTCTCAGAACTCAAGTTCCATCCTCTCTCCACTGGACCTCTGCTTTTCAGGCTGTAAGAAGCTGTGTGACTATGCACTGAGCCTCAGAGGAAAGAAGATACTAGACAGACAGATATTGTGACGATCTGTTTATCGTCTGTCCCTTCCACTAGAATGTAAGTGCTGAGAGGGTGGGGATGGAGTCATTTTATTTATTGCTTCTCCCCACAGCCTAGAAGAGGGCTTGCTGCAGAATAGATGCTTTACATTGTCAAAGGGATGGCTGAACCAATTAATCAGTCCCAGGGCTTTCCGGCCACAATGAGAAGTAGGGGGGTTTGCATATCCTCACCCACAGACAGCAATGAGTGGGGCTTCCTTTTGGATTCCAGATTCCTCTGGGGAAATTTTTCACTTCCTTCTCCCTTGGGAATTGTTTGTGAAAAGCAGCTGCTGTCAGTTTGGGTTCATCTCCAGGGCAGGTCTTGGAGTAAGGGATAGCGAACAACCTTTGGACCCTTGGGACAGACTGGGCCCTGACTGCCACCCAGACAGCAGAGGAAAGAATTCCCACCATAGCATCTCCAATGAGTGACCTCTCCCCCTGCCCAAGTTGCCATGTCAGGGAACGAAGGATCGAGGTTGTCCCTAATACCATAAGGCCACCCTGGCAGGTGAGATGTTGACTTTAAAGTAACTGTAACTTCTTGCCCCTTGGTCCTGGCACCAGGCCTCAGGGTCTCATGCAAGCACTCTAAGTTATCCTAAGCCAAGTATGGAATGAAAATTGTTCTGGAATGGGTCTAGGGAGGCATGAATTCCAAAGCTGCTGGGTGACCTGGAACCAGTCGCTTGATGTCCCTGGAATCAAAAGGTCTGAAGTCTCTGGTCAGACCTGGGCTCTCCTCTCAGCTGAACCTGGGGAAGTAGCTTTAG
>NW_005327335.1:0-2607 GCF_000412655.1 Myotis brandtii | reverse complement strand
ACAGAGTGTGAATTCCCAAGCGTAGATTGTCTGTATTTTGCACATTTCTTATTTAGAAGCATAGGACCCCAATTTTCTTTTTGGGGATTCCACTTTAACCCTTGAGTTTGACTGTTGATATTATGCAGATAAATAGATACCTAAATATTTTTTGGTAGTTCTCTCTTTTACATATTTTTTATAATTTTTCTTTACTTTCAGCGTAACAGTGTTCTTAAAATTATTTGTGGTCATTCATATGTAAGAGCATATAGAGGTTATCTTACTTCTTCTCATGTGTTCTCAGTTTTCCAGCCAATATCAGCCTCTGCAAAACTCTACATGAATCCTTATGCAGAAACAGAGCTCAAAACACCCAAACTTGATGGGAACATAGAAGTACAAAATATTGCCATCGAACTGACCAAACCTCAGGTATCATTCAGTTGGATGTTTCTAACTTTGATGAGCCTTGAATTTCGACTGCTTTTGTCCTTTGTGATTATTCCTTCTCCAATGTTCTGATGGTTCTTTTGGTTTCTTATGTTAATATTTGACTCCTAAAAATAGATATATTATACATATTTTTTGGAAAGTATCAAATTTAAGAAATTTATTTTATCTGATATTTTCCTTATTAGTGGAGAGTCTTACCAAATTATAGTGAATTACATTATTTACATTTAATTCCCAATTGTTGATGGAGATTTTAATGTGTTTTTCTTCCTCAGATTTTAATAGCAGGCACTCTTATATTCAACATTACTTATTTTTTAGAACAGTTATTTTGGTGGCTTTTTAAAAATTTGTTTCTCAAGTTTGGTTATATGCCCAGGGAGTTTGGATAACAGACCTGGAGAAATGAAAGTGAAAAAAGGGCAGGGATTTAACTAATTGAGCTTTTAGTCCAGTGTAGTCTAATAAAAATATAATGCAAGTTATATATGTAACTTTAAATTTTCTAGTAGCTACATTAGCAAAGTAAAAAGAAAAGATGACATTAATTAAAATTATAACATTTTATTTAACCTGTCTAAAATATTATCATTTTAACATGCATTCAATTTTAAAAATTAAGGTATTATACATCCTTTTTTTCCTTAAGCCTTTGAAATCTGTGGTATATTTTACACTTAGAATACATTTATGTTCAGATTATCCACCTTTTAAGTGCTGAATAGCCATATGTAACCCTTAGGTAGATATGTATTACGAAAAATAAAGAGGAAGAAGCTAACTTGCCCTTTCCTTTATCTTACCTACAGTCCTTACGTGTGTGTGTGTGTTTTCCTCTATTTGAGCTATTTACCAGACACACAGAATTGTTATATTGGTGGTCAGATGGGCGATTAAGTAGCTTTATTTTATTTAGTGTTTACTCGTGTGTGCAATCTAATCAATATAAGTTTGTTTTTGTCTTAATAGTACTTAAGTATGATTGACCTTTTGGAGTCAGTGGATTACATGGTTAGAAATGCCCCTTACAGGAAATATAAACCTTATGTACCTCTTCATACCAATGGTCGACAATGGTAAGTTAGAATTATTTTTAAAAAAATAAGAAACATACAGTCATATAGTTAGGGATTCTCAGAGTTAAGACATGTTTAAAGCCACATAATGAAGCTACTTTTTTTCTTTTATATAGACATAGAGTGTTATCTTTTATATTATGTCCTTGTTACTTTTTTTCATAAATACATTCTGTTGTACTTCTACTCCCAGATTATTTCCAAATTCTTAATTTAGTATTCAAGACTTTCAACATTTTTTGGTCTTATTGCACTTTAGTCATCCACATGGACTCAATGTTTTAACCATATTGGATGCTATTAATTTTGCACAGCAAATCATTTTGTGTCTTTGTGATTTTGCTTTGATAAACCCTCTTCCTGGAGTGCTTTGTTCATTTCATAATCTATTTAAGTCAGAAAATTATACTGGGAAATTGAACTCTTATTATTGAGCTCTTACAAGAAAAGAGTTAATAACAAAAAGTATAACAGGTTAGGTCTAAAGTCAAAGCTATTTTCCTGCTTTTTCTTAAACCTCTATATTCAGATGTACATTAAAAATTTTTGATTTGCAGGTGGAAATATGCAATTGATTCTATTCTTGAAGTTCATATAAGAAGGTGTACACATATGTGGTCATGGAGTAACATAAAAAATCACAGGCAATTGCTCAAGAGTTATAAATGTGCCTACAAAACCAAGCTGACCCAGACTAAAGTCCCAGAAGAAATACAGAAACAAATTCAGGTATATCTTGCATATGTTGATGAAAGGTATTATTTGTTAAATCATCCTTTAATGTTAATTTTTATAAATTTAATTTGTATTAAAATATGATTTAGAAAGAATAATGTTAATCTCTTTTGAGAGAATTTTATGGGAAAATGCACAGTATTTTCCCCCAATTTTTATCTTCTTTGAAAAATCCTTCTCATCCATCCTCATATTAGATAAAATGGGGTTACTGTAAACGATTTGTAGAAATATGTTTGGTATTTGTAATAATGTATAGAAAATCAATGTTAGATCTGTTTATTATTAGCTAGGTGTATATTATTAGGTTTGTTAGTGGCTTTTAAAAAATAGTTCCAATTATTATTTATAAAAAACAGCT
>NW_005327334.1:0-2605 GCF_000412655.1 Myotis brandtii | reverse complement strand
AAAAAAAAAAAGTCAGGGAAATCTCATCTTCAAGATACCAAAACTAAACCCCGGAAGGGTTTTACTCTAAGGGTGGAACTAATGGGTGGAATAGGCGTTAGATTTTAAGGACATTCCCACATCATACATTGTCCAGAGGACCTTTCCCTAACCTGAGAAGGCCTCCCTCAGGATGGGCAGGGCATCTCGGTCTCTGTGGACTTTCAAATTAGTTTCCTATCCAAGGTTGCTGACTGTTGGTGAAGTCTTGGTGAACTTGGTGGGCTTTTTAAATATGTTTTACCTGTGTGTTTCGGGATAGTCTCTGAGTTTCAGTCAGTTTGATTAAAGTATCAGCAATCAGTCTTGGAACCCAAGGGCTAGCAGGGCTTGGAGCTCAGATACGTGAGGTGGTGTGGTTTGAAAGTTGGTCCGCCCAGGTCACCCCTGGGCCCTGGGCACTCAGTTTCCTCATCTGTAGAATTTGGTGGTTGGATTAGGTGATCCATTTCGCCCCTTCTAGGACTAAAGTTTAGAGTCTCTCAGATGTCATTGTGTTGACCAAAGTCTTTTTTAGGATTCTTTCTTAAAACTCATTCATTTGAAAAAGTATTGCTGAAGTCTAACATTAAAATTCAAACCTTTGGTATATAATTTAGTGTTGAAATGCTATACCTATTTTTTTTCTTTTTTCTCTTCTTTACTTCTATTTAGTTTTTTTTTTAAATATACCTTCTTTTTTTCATGTTTTCTTCATTTTCCTTTCTTCCTCTCTCTAAACTATTGTCAAGGGCCTTTGAAAAGAATTCTTAAATGTTATTAAGAAATTGTAGTCAGGGAGCCCTTTGTTCCCGAGTCATTTAGAAGATTGCTTTTCCTTTTGTTAAATACAAAAAATTGTCAACCTGTATCATTAAAATGTGCCCCAAACCGCATTCACCAATAAAAAGTGTCAGCTCTCATCGTTGCCCAGATATTATTCTTTCCAAAAGCTGAGCGCTCTCCAGGCTTTCCGAACAGTCTCTGGCTCATTCATCTTCCTGGTTTCCTTACATTTTGAACCTCTCTGGGTCTATATGGGGTGGCAGCCTGTCTTTTAAAAATTAATGAGTTCCAAATGCCATTCAAACGTATTTCCGCCCTTCACCTCCCGCTCCTCTCTCCAGCCCTGCCTGTTTGAGTCTTATGTTCTGTATAAATATTGAGCTGGAGATAGTTTCTAAAGAAGTGTTTGGACTTTTAATTAACACTGACAGCCTGTCTGCTTGGGATTTTGCTCTGCCGTCTCCATGGAAAAGTCAGGCAGGTCAGTATGGAGAGGGGAGGAGGCTGTGCAGTGGATATGTTCCTGGCGGCTGGCCCTAGAGACACTGAACTCCGAGCCAACCATGAAGTCATTTTGAATTTAAGGAGTCTTGCTAATCCAAGGCAATGTGTCTTAATTCAACAAAGTAAAGGCTGCCCGATAAGCAACCCTAACTACAAGTTCTGTGAAACCGGGGGTGTTTGTAAGTTTAGACTGTGCTAGAGAGATGTGGTGATGTGGGAATGGGCCCTTTCTCTTCTGTTTACTCTCTTTCCCACCCCATCCCCCTCTCCTCTCCTCTCTCTCTCTCTTACTTACTTTGGCCCAATTCAGCCCTGCAGTCTGGCCTCTGCAGTGGCTTGATGTGAAATTTGAGAAACATATGTAGTTTTCTATTTCAGGAAAATGATCTCAGGGATTGAATGTGGGGTGTTTTTTTTTGTTTCTTTTTTTTTTTGTTCTTGTTGGCTGTTAAGCTCTGATCTTGCCCAGTGTGGTTTTTTGATGATGGGAAAGAGGCTTCGAAGAGCTTTTTATCAGAATTTTATGTAATAAACCTTAAGGCTTGGTTTCTTTACTTGGGCCTCCCCACCCCTCCCCAACCCATGACACAATGTCATCTATTCTGTCAGAAGAGGGAAGAAGTGCACATTGTTCCTATTACAACCAATTCATTGCTGCTGGCACACATACACACAAAAATGGCCACTGTGTCTGTCGTTCACAAAAGCTATTTTAAATGTAGTTCAGTGGAGGACCGGGGGTCTGCATACTGTTGCCTATAAAGGAAAAGCCATCCCCTGGGGAGAAGCGTGCCTTTGTTTTGCCTTGGAAGGGCCAGTATTCTTCTTTGTTCTAGAGGTGAGTGCCAACTGTGGGCCCAGTGCCCTGCAAACCAAACATCATTGGTCCAGCTGTGCACAGGCTGTGTGGGGCCAGCATCGCAGTGGCCAGTTGCGGGAAGGGCTGAGCGGGGGTCAGGCGTGGGCCAGGGTGAGACCGGCTGCGAGTTGGGGAGGCAGGAGGTGGACTCACAGTATTGTCAGTTAGGTCTGCCTCGCCCCATGTCTGAGGGTCTGTGTGAAATGAGGCCTGGCTGCAGCCCTGGGGAGCATCTCACTCACCTCGTAGGGAAAGGCTCCCTGACCTGTGGTTGTCCATAGGCATGAGCATCTTGAAGAGAGGAGCATGTCTGTGCTCACCTTTCTATCCAGGAGTGCTTGCTAAATGCTTAAGAAAATGGTGCACGGATGGAGGCCTCTGTATCCCCTGCATATCCTGATGATACAGAGAAGGACCTGCCTATCCACCCCAGAGCAG